>NC_135987.1:3462353-3634853 GCF_053455715.1 Rhinoraja longicauda | reverse complement strand
CTGAAGAAGGGTCTCGACCCGAAACGTCACCCATTCCTTCCCTCCAGAGATGCCGCCTGACCCGCTGAGTTACTCCAGCATTTTGTGTCTGCCTTCGATTTGAACCGGCATCTGCAGTTTTCATTCTTACAGAAAAGGCGTGTTGGGTGGGAAAGGTACGGGAGTTCCGAGCAAAGGGAGTGGGACCGTGGGCGAGCCCGATGTCGCTGTACCCTGTGCCAGCCGGCCCCGGCGCTACCCCCCACTCCTGCAGTCTTTGCCCTGCCCAGTGCATGCAGTCACAACGACCCCCCACCCCGTAAGCAAACAAGCCGTGCCCTGCATCGCTGCTAACAGCAGCAGCCCAGCTTGTGGCAGCATTGACTTTTCATGCCAGATTAGTCAAACACTGTGTTCTGTTTCTTTCTCGCCCCGAGGCGTGAACAGATCTAACCCTTTAAAACCATTGCAATCAATTCCCTGGACCAACATATAAACCGATTTGAAATGACTCTAGACATCATTTTACACACTGAGGTCAAGTGGCATCCCCTCCGGCTCCCTGTCACCCCGGGGCAAGTGTTTCATAACTCCTGCCTTTACCAATTCACATCCCCATACAAGCCGCAGTGCAAAGGGGGGGACACAAGGAACTGCAGGTGCCGGTTTACCAAAAAAAAGACACAAAGTGCTGGAGTAACTCAGAATTTGAATAAAAATCGAACTTGAATTAAAAAATTGCCGCAGATAATATCAGCCAAAACATTATGACCACTGACAGGCGGAGTGAATAACATTGATTACCTTGTTACAATGGCACCTGTCAAGGAGTGGGGTATATCAGGCAGCAAGTGAACAGTCAGTTCTTGAAGTTGATGTGCTGGATGTAGGAGAAATGGGCAGGAGTAAAGACCTGAGCGACTTTGACAAGGGCCAAATTGTTATGGCCAGACGACTGGGTCAGAGCATCTCTGAAACGGCAAGGCTTGTGGGGTTCCCCCTGGTCAGCAGTGGTGAGTACCGACCGACAGTGGTCCGAGGAGGGACAAACCACAAACCGGCGACAGACAGGGTGTTGGGCGCCCAAGGCTCATCGATGGGCGAGGGCAGTGATGGCACCAGGATGCACTGTGGGAAGATGACAAGCCAGTGGAGGGAGTGTGGTGCTCTGGGCAATGTACTGCTGGGAAACCCTGGGTCCGGCCATTCATGTTGACGTCAATTTGACATGTGTCACCTACCTAAACATCTTTGCAGACCAGGTACACCCCTTCATGGCCATGGTATTCCCTGATGGCAGTGGCCTCTTTCAGCAGGATAGTGCGCCCTGCCACACTGCACACTTTGTTCGGGAATGGTTTGCGGAACATGATGAAGTGTTCACGGTGTTGCCCTGGCCTCCAAATTTACCAGATCTCAATCCGATTGATCATCTGTGGTATGTGCTTGATCGACAAGTCCGATCCACGGCGGCTCCACCTCACAACTTGCAGGACTTGAAGGATCTGCTGCTAATGTTTTGGTGCCAGATACCGCAGGACACCTCCAGGGGTCTTGTAGAGAACATGCCTCGGCGGGTCGGCGCTGTTTAGGTGGCACACGGAGGACCAACAGCATAGAATAGAATAGTTCCTTTATTGTCATTGTAACATGAGCCATGTACAACGAAATTGTAAAATGTCAGCCAGTCAGTGCACCATTCAAACATTTCTAAAAGCTAACGATACATACAAGGTAAAATATTTTAAAAAAGATAAACAACTAAAATAAATATCATGAAAATAGCACGCATAAACACCCAACCCTACATCCTTCTGTCGATTTCACAGTCTCTTATTATGTATCGCCCCTGCGTTCCTTGGCGGCTACATTTAGTGCCTTTATAGCAGTGGGGTAAAAACTATTTTTAAGTCTGTTTGTCCTTGTCCTTGTAGATCTGTACCGTCTGCCTGACGGTAACAGTTCAAACAGGGAGTGTCCGGGGTGGGAAATGTCCTTTATAATACTCTGGGATTTTTTGATGCAGCGGGAACTGTGTAAGTCCTCCAAGGTAAGTAGAGGGCAGCCGACAATCCTCTGGGCGTTGTCAATGGCCCTCTGGAGCGCTTTCCTCTGAGCCGCTGTGCAGCTGGTGTACCATACGCATACACAGTATGTTAGGATGCTCTCAATGTAGCACCGATAAAAGGACAACAGCAGTCTCTGAGTGATGTTATTCTTCCTGAGCACCCTCAGGAAGTGCAGTCTCTGCTGGACCTTTTTCAGCAGCGCAGAGGTGTTCACGCTCCACGTCAGGTCCTCCTCAATATGGATTCCCAGGAAGCGGAAATCCGCCACCCTCTCCACACAGTCCCCTCTGATAGTTAATGGTACCATGTCCGTTTTATTCTTTCTGAAGTCTATTATTATTTCCTTTGTCTTTAAGGTGTTGAGGAGCAGGTTATTTTCTCCACACCACACTGTCAGCTGCTCCACCTCATCCCGGTAGGCGTACTCGTCCCCCCCGGTGATGAGTCCCACCACCGTAGTGTCATCCGCAAATTTGACAATGGTGTTGCTGTGGTGGGCGGGGGTGCAGTCATGTGTATAGATGGTGTAGAGCAGGGGGCTCAGCACGCAGCCCTGTGGAGAGCCGGTACTGAGGCTGAGGGCCGTGGATGTGTGATGGCCCACTCTGACTCTCTGGCTGCGAGCTGACAGGAAGCTATTTATCCACATGCAGGTGGAGTGTGGAAGTCCCAAGTCCCCCAGTTTGTCCACCAGTTTATGGGGAAGGATGGTATTAAAGGCAGAGCTGTAGTCCACAAAGAGCATCCGCACGTAGCTCCCCGGCTGCTCCAGGTGGAACAGTGCAGCATGGAGGGCTGTGGCTATAGCGTCCTCTGTGGATCTATTCGCTCTGTACGCAAACTGGTGGGGGTCAAAGCTTCGGGGCAGGAGTGATGTGATATGACCCCGGACCAGTTTTTCAAAACACTTCATCACCACTGGTGTGAGTGCGACTGGCCGGTAGTCGTTGAGGCTGGAAATGTGGGGTTTTTTGGGCAAGGGGACTATGATTGCGGACTTCAGACAGGATGGAACAGTGGACTGGGCCAGAGACTGGTTGAAAATCCTCGTACAGACTCCAGCCAGCTGGTCAGCGCAGTCCTTCAGCACGCGTCCAGAGACGCCGTCGGGTCCAGTAGCCTTCCTTGGATTGATGGCCCGCAGCGTGCGCCTCACCTCATGCTCCTCTATCTTGAGGGTTAGGCTGCTGTGGACCATGTGGTGTGATATGGCTGTCTCGGGTGGCTCCACTTCAAAGCGAGCAAAGAAGAGGTTCAGCTCCTCTGCCAACGAGGCGTCACCTTCAGCAGCTCCAAGGTTGGTCTTATAGTTGGTTAGATACTGGATCCCCTGCCACACCTGCCTGCTGTTGTTACTGTCCAGGTGGTCCTCTATCTTCCTCCTGTAGTCTAATTTGGCCTCTCTGATGCCTCTCTTCAGGTTAGCTCGGGCCATGCTGTATAAAGCCCTATCGCCAGACCTAAAAGCAGTGTTCCTCTCTTTTAACAGCCGCTGGACCTCCCGGGTCATATTGGGCAGGTGGTCATAATGATTTGGCTCATCAGTGTAATTGGATTATTTATCAGGATTTATGTCAGCGGAGTGTAAAAACAGGAATGCTCTGCTGGCTTAAGTGGATTATCCGGCACGGTGGTGCAGTGGTAGAGATACTGCCTCACAGCACAAGAGACACTGATTCGATCCTGACTACGGGTGCTGTCTGTACGGAGTTTGTATGATCTCCCCGTGACCACACGGGTTTTCTCCAAGTTCTTTGGTTTCCTCCCACCTTCCAAAGACATACAGGTTTGAAGAAGGGTCTCGACCCGAAACGTCACCCATTCCTTCTCTCCTGAGATGCTGCCTGACCTGCTGAGTTACTCCAGCATTTTGTGAATAAATACCTTTGATTTGTACCAGCATCTGCAGTTATTTTCTTATATTACAGGTTTGTAGGTCGACACAAAATGCTGGAGTAACTCAGAGGGACAGGCAGCATCTCTTGTTTAGAAGGAACGGGTGAAGTTTCGAGTCAAGACCCTTCTTTAGACTGAGAGTCCGGGGAGAGGTAGATACAGAGATATGGAAGGATAAGGCGTGAAAACGAGACATCAAAGGAGACGTGGATGAAGGAAAATATATCATTTTAGATCAGTGTTAGCCAGGGGACGGTGACAATGAATGAATGATTGAATGAATGAATGAATGAATGAATAATGAATGAATGAATGAATGATGAATGAATAAGTTTATTAGTCAAGTGTGTACACATACAAGGAATGTGCCTTGGTGCTCCACTCGCAAGTAACAACACGAACATACAGTAAACAATTACAAATAAAGCATAAAACATTAAAACATTACAGATGCAACATTACAGTTTAAGCATATGAGTGAAATAAACCAGAGCAAAAAGAGACAACAGACTTTCGGTTATCGAGTAGAGCTACTACTCACGGAAAAAGCTGTTTTTATGTCTGGCTGTGGCTGCTTTGACAGTCAGACTGGTCGGAGAAGTAGTTAATTGGCTTGATATAAATGTGAATTGTCCCTAGTGTGTGTAGGATAGTGTTAGTGTGCGGGGATCGCTGGTCGGTACGGGCTCGGTGGGCCGAAGGGCCTGTTTCTGCGCTGCATCTCTAAACTAAACTGAAATGTGGAACTCATTTTCGGAGCGGGGCTGAAGTGGGTGTTGAGGTCCGGAGAGGACCCGGCGGCAATAGTGGGGAGGGCGGCGCGGCGGTCGATGATGGCGCCGACCGATGGACGAGGACGGATGGCGTGGAAGTGAGGACGCCGCTGCCGGGGGAAGGAACAGAGGAGGACCCGGCATGGGGGGGGGGGGGGGGGGGGACAAAGGGGGGCCTGGCACGGTGGGGGGGGTGGGAACAAAGGGGGGCCTGGCATGGTGAGGGGGGGGGGGGGAGTCTATAACCTTGTAAGTGCCCTTTATGGGCGACTATTTGCATACCTTGGCATGGTATGCAAGCAAAGAATTTCACTGTGACTATAAAGTACTAGACTAAGTGGACCTGTTGGGCCCAAACCTCTCCTGCATTGGTGCAGCACCCTCTCCTCCCTCACTCCCTTCTCCCCCCTCCCCTCTCCCCCCTCCCTCGCTCCCCCCTTCCCCTCCCCCACTTCCCCTCCCCCACTTCCCCTCCCCCCACTCCATCCCCCTCAACCCCCCTTATCCTCCCTCCCCCCCCCCCTTCCTCCCCCCTCCCTCCCTAGGAGAAAGATTTAAACTTTAAAATGTGAATAACTTTCAAAATATAACACCGATTTCAATGAAACTTCTTCCATTAGCACCAAAGGGACGACGGTGAGTAAGGTGGGCCTACAATTGTCGCGATATCGTGCACCGTTTTGGCTGTAGTTCAGGAACAAACAAACAAACAAACAAACGAGAGTTTTAGTATACAGATTCTCTTCTATTCTATTCTATTCTATTGTATTTTATTCAAAGTGGGGATGGTGAGTCAGTGTTGTATTGGAATTAGCCTTGCATGTGGTCTCGGCATGAGACACAGAGGAGGAATGGTGGAGATTCTTTGCTGACTGTTGTAGAGCATGGCAGACAGAATTTATACACAGGGTTGGCACTGATGTGTTATTCAGGCCATTGCAAAATATATCAGTGGTCCCTTTTTTCACAATTCCTGCATTAAATCCAATCCTGTTTTCAAGCAGTAGGCAGCCCAATGGCTGGTATAGTTGCTGCCTCACAGTTATGAGTTTAGTTTATTGTCACTGTGAAAAGCTTTTGTTGCGTGCTAACCAGTCAGCGGAAAGACTATACACGATTACAATCGAGCCGTCCACAGTGTACATGATAAGGTGAATAGTGTTTTGTGCAGGATAACGTCCAGTGAAGTCTGATTAAAGATAGTCCCGGGGTCTCCAATGAGGTAGATGGGAGCTCAGGACTGCTCTCAGCACCAGATACCCAGGTTTCTGTGAGGAGTTTGCACATTCTACCTGTCACCCTCATGGGTTTCCTCCAGATGTCCTCCCACATCCCAAAGACGTGCGGGTTCGTAGGTTAATTGGCCCTCTGTAAATGACCCTCAGTGTGTGGGGATTGGATGAGAAAGTGGGATAACATAGAACTAGTGTGGACGGTAGATCGAGGGTTAGCATGGACTCGGTGGGATGAAGAGCCTGCTTCCATATTGTATCTCTAAACTAAACTAAACTAAACTAAAAGTTTAGTTTAGAGATACAGCGCGGAAACAGGCCCTTCGACCCACCAGGTCCGTGCCGGCCAGCGATCCTCGCCTACACACACTAGGGACAATTTTGTTTTACATTTACCAAGCCAATTTACAGACAAACCTGTACGTCTTTGGAGTGTGGGAGGAAACCGAAGATCTTGGAGAAAACCCACGCAGGCCACGGGGAGAACGTACAAACTCCGTACAGACAGCACCCGTAGTCGGGATCGAACCCGTGTCTCCGGCGCTGCAAGCGCTGTAAGGCAGCAACTCTACCGCTGCGCCACCGTGCCGCCCTAAACTAAACTAGAATAACGTAAACTAAACTAATTTTAGTGGTGCAGCGGTAGAGTTGCTGCCTTACAGCCCTTGCAGCGCCGGAGACCCGGGTTCGATCCCGACTACGGCGCGGACTCGGTGGGCGGAAAGGGCCTGTTTCCGCGCTGTACCCCTGAAGTCCAAAGTCTAACGGTGAACTGACACACTTTGCTCATGTAAAAGAATGAGCCAGAGGAGACTGCAGACCAGGGAGCAGCTTTCTGTAGCAGCGGGAGGAAATGGGGAGTTGAGTAAACAGAGCGAGGGTGATCTTTTTTGACGGAACTGTCTAAGTTGCTTGAAACTTTCACGCCGTTTATAGGATGCTGCTTTTTGCTTTCTGGGCGAGTGCGTGCCAGAGGAGCGGGAGAAACAGCGGCCGAGAGCAAATTCCTCTACATTAAAATGTGCAGCGATGTGAGACTATTTTACTTTGGGTGGGGGGGGGGGGGGGGGTGGGAGGCAGTTCCAAAGTCCACATTGTTTATTACAGTACCTTAATTATTCTCAATTCAGGGAACAATGGCAGAGTGATATGTCTTGTGGAATAGCAGTGCAGTTAAGCACTTCAAAGCATTCTCCCAGAGTATTTTGCTTTTATTCATCAAGCCTTGTGGACATCCTTTATAAACCATGTTATTAACCTGCAAAAAGGCAACTGATGAGTTGGCTCTGGTGTTGATAGATAAAGGAAATATTGCAGGCGTCGTAACTCAGTTAACCTTGGACAATCAAAGAGTTAAGGTAACGCAGTGCATTAGATGCTGAAAAGTGGAGCAGGTTTGGTCACGGATGGGCGCTTTCTGTAGGTCTGCAGGTAAGCATTAATGGGCTCAAGATTGAGACTCTCCAGGTCAGTGTGGGCCTAATCACGACTGCTGGTTGTGGCGTTTCTGTTAGAAGCAGGGATAAGTACAAAACCTAATCAGATGTCATCTATCGCTCACATAATCTCGCCTCGATTAAAGACAGAAGCAGCAATCACATCCCTGTAAAAGTCTGACCTAAAATCAGTGTGATTCGCCTCTTTAGCTGCATTTTACTTACTTTAGAGACACAGCGTGGAAACAGGCCCTTCGGCCTACCGAACCCATGCCGACCAGCGGTCAGGTTTATTATATTGCTTACAGGATGCCATCAGTCTGAAGAAGGGTCTCGACCCGAAACGTCACCCATTCCTTCTCTCCCGAGATGCTGCCTGACCTGCTGAGTTACTCCAGCATTTTGTGAATAAATACCTTCGATTTGTACCAGCATCTGCAGTTATTTTCCTATACTATGTTGAGCCCAGTCTGAAGAAGGGTCTCGACCCGAAACGTCACCCATTCCTTCTCTCCAGAGATGCTGCCTGTCCCGCTGAGTTACTCCAGCTTTTTGTGTCTATTTTCTTTACACATTCTGTTGTGCTGCTGCGAGTTAGAGTCTCATTGTTCTGTCTGGGACATGCTACAATAAAGCACTCATGACTCGTGACCCACCGAGTCTGCACCGACCAGCAATCCCCGTACACTAGCACTACCCTACATGCGCTAGGGACAATTTACAATATACAGAAGCCAATGAACCTAAAAAACCTACACGTCTTTGGAGTGTGGGAGGAAACTGGAGCACGCGGTCACGGGGAAAACGTACAAACTCAATTCAGACAGCATCCATAGTCAGGATGGAACCCAGGTCTCTGGCGCTGTGAGGCAGCAAATCTACAGCAATTTTTTAACTCTTGATTGCAATACTAGTCTTCACAATGTCAGTGCAATGTAAACCACTGGAGATTAAGATCTTTGGTGATTGCCTGAGAATGTTATGTCTTCTATTTAAACATTAACAAAGACTGACGTTCACTAAAATAGAACTAATCTCCTTGCATCTGAAAATATACATAGCGCAAAAATTACTGCTGGTATTTGAAGGTTAGCCCAGGCATAACTACAAAATAGTCACAATATAAAAATTGAAAGTGGTTAGATTGACCTCACATTGGCCATTGAGACAATGGGTGACCCTGGAGTGCCTGCAATGTGGTCACAAAGTGACAATGGTGACAAAATGGCCATGAAAGATAACTACAATGGGCTTGATACGATAACGCCATTTCAGAGGCTTTTAGTGTGGGAAGGAACTGCAGATGCTGGTTTAAACCGAAGATAGACACAAAATGCTGGAGTAACTCAGCGGGACAGGCAGCATCTCTGGGGAGAAGGAATGGGTGAAGTTTCGGGTCGAGACCCTTCTTAAGTGTGAAGGGTCTCGACCGGAAACGTCACCCATTCCTTCTCTTTAAGAGGCTTGTAGAAGAGGACCTGGATATGCAGGGAATGGAGGAATATGGATCACGTGCAGACAGAGGAAGCTTGTTTATCTTGGCTAAATCAGTCTGAAGAAGGGTAGAGCCGCTGCCTCACAGCGCCAGAGACACAATCCTGACTATGGGCGCCGTCTGTACGGAGTTTGTACGTTCTCCCCGTGACCGCGTGGGTTTTCTCCAGGATCTTTGGTTTCCTCCCACACTCCAAAGACGTACAGGTTTGTAAAAACCTAGTTAGCTTGGTATAATTGTAAATTGTCCCTAGTGTGTGTAGGATGGTGTGCAAGTGTGCAGGGATCGCTGGGCGGCGCGGACTCGGTGGGCACAAGGGTCTGTTTCCGCGCTGTATCTCTAAACGAAAGCAAACTGAACGTGACATTGTGTTCGGCACGGACGTTGTGGGCCGAAGGGCCTGTTTCTGTGCTGCCCTGCTGTGTGTTTCTGTGTTGTTATGGGATGACCATAATTGACCTCAGGGTGACTGAAGAGTGACCATAAAGTGAACACATTTTCCGAGCTTCATTTATGAAACAGATCTTGAAAACCGCATTTCAACAATGTGAACTCTTGCACTCGGGTGAGAGGGAATGGATGTAAATCTAGACTGTTGATCGTTGGCAACTTACACAGGGCTGTCTGGCACAGCTGTCTTCTCAGAATCAAGTGGTTCATGACAGAGCCACCTGTATTGTTCAGTGATGGAAGGAAATGCAGATGCTGCATTAATCCAAAGATAGACACAAAAAGCTGGAGTAACTCAGCGGTTCGGACAGCATTTCTGGAGAAAAGGAATAGGTGACGTTTCAGATCCGGACCCTTCTTCGGACTTCAGACTTCAGAGTCTGAAGAGGGTCTTGATCTGAAAAGTCACCTATTCCTTATCCTCCAGAGATGCTGTCTGAGATCTTATCGAAACGTATAAGATTATTAGGGGGTTGGACACGTTAGAGGCAGGAAACATGTTCCCAATGTTGGGGGAGTCCAGAACGAGGGGCCACAGTTTAAGAATAAGGGGTGGACCATTTAGAACTGAGATGAGGAAAAACTTTTTCAGTCAGAGAGTTGTGAATCTGTGGAATTCTCTGCCTCAGAAGGCAGTGGAGGGCAATTCTCTGAATGCATTCAAGAGAGAGTTGGATAGAGCTCTTAAGGATAGCAGAGTCAGGGGGTATGGGGAGAAGGCAGGAACGGGGTACTGATTGAGAATGATCAGCCATGATCACATTGAATGGCGGTGCTGGCTCGAAGGGCCGAATGGCCTCCTCCTGCACCTATTGTCTATTGTCTATTGTATCCCTGGAGAACATGGATATATGACGTTTCAGGTCGGGATCCTCCTTCAGACTAAGGGTCCTGACTACAGCTGCTGACTGTGCGGAGTTTGCACATTCTCCCTGTGACTGCGTGGGTCTTCCCAGGGTGCTCTGGTTTCCGCCCATACTCTGCGCAGCGTGCACGGTGGCGCAGCGGTAGAGTTGCTGCCTTACAGCGAATGCAGCGCCGGAGACTCAGGTTCGATCCTGACTACGGGCGCCGTCTGTACGGAGTTTGTACGTTCTCCCCGTGACCTGCGTGGGTTTTCTCTGAGATCTTCGGTGTCCTCCCACACCCCAAAGACGTGCAGGTTTGTAGGTTAATTGACTGGGTAAATGTTTTTAAAAATTGTCCCTAGTATGTGTTGGATAGTGTTAATGTGCGGGGATCACTGGGCGGCGCGGACTCGGTGGGCCGAAGGGCCTGTTTCCGCGCTGTATCTCTAAATCTAAAAATCTAAAAATCCAAAGGTGTACAGATTTGTAGGCTGACACAAAAAGCTGGAGTAACTCAGCGGGACAGGCAGCATCTCTGGAGAGATGGAATGGGTTTCGGGTCGAGACCATTCTTCAGACTGGACTGGAGTCCGAAGAAGGGTCTCGCCTCGAAACGACACCCTTTCCTTCTCTCCAGAGATGCTGCCTGTCCCGCTGAGTTACTCCAGCATTTTGTGCCTATCTTTGGTTTAAACCAGCATCTGCAGTTCCTTCCTTTCAGATTTGTAGGTTAATAGAAGGTAGACACAAAATGCTGGAGTAACTCAGCAGGTCAGGCAGCATCTAGGAGAGAAGGAATGGGTGACGTTTCAGACTGTAGGTTGATTGGATTTGGTTAAAAAAAATTGTTAATGATTGAACTCTTTTGTCACATGTCCCTAGGTACAGTGAAATTCTTTGTCTTGTACACAATACACAAAGGACACAATGAGTTGCCACGTATCTCATTAGAGTCATGTTGGGTCTTAGTTCTCAGCATCTCCCCCCTCTTTATCAGGCTGTTATCAGGCAACTGAACCATCCTACCACAACCATGGGCAGTCGTGAATTACTATCTACCTCATTGGTGACCCTTGGACTATCCTTGGTCGGACTTTACTGGCTTTACCTTGCACTAAAAAGCGCCATTCCCTTATCATGTATCTATACACTTAAATGGCTCGATTGCAATCACGTGCTGTCTTTCCGCTGACTGGGCAGCACGCCACAAAAGCTTTTCACTGTACCTCAGTACACGTGACAATGAACTAAAATGATTAACTGATTGTAGACACAAAATGCTGGGGTAACTCAGCGGGACAGGCAGCATCTCTGAATGAAAGGAATAGGTGGAATAAGGAATAAGAAAGGATTAAACTGAGAACTAATAAGAAGGGATGTAATGCGCTGGTAAGGCCGCATGTAGGTATGTAAGGTATGTAGGTTAATTGACTGGGTAAATGTAAAAAAAATTTTTTTTAATTGTCCCTAGTGGGTGTAGGATAGTGTTAATGTGCGGGGATCGCTGGGCGGCGCGGACTTGGTGGGCCGAAAAGGCCTGTTTCCGCGCTGTATATATATGGTATGATATGATTTGGAGCATTGTGAGCAGTTTTGGGCCCCATATTTGAGGAAGGATGTGCTGGCTCTGGAGAGGGTCCAGAGGAGGTTTACAAGCAGGATCCCAGGAATGAGTGGGTTAACCTATGCTGCGCGTTTGGCAGAGTAGACTTGATGGGCCAAATGGCCTAATTCTACTCCTATTCCTTACGACCTTATGACCTTACAATGAAGTGTAAGAAAATAAATGCAGATGCTGGTACAAATCGAAGGTATTTATTCACAAAATGCTGGAGTAACTCAGCAGGTCAGGCAGCATCTCAGGAGAGAAGGAATGGGCGACGTTTCGGGTCGAGACCCTTCTTCAGACTGATGTCAGGGGGACGGGACAAAGGAAGGATATAGGTGGAGACAGGAAGATAGAGGGAGATCTGGGAAGGTGGAGGGGAAGAGAGGGACAGAGGAACTATCTAAAGTTGGAGAAGTCGACGTTCATACCGCTGGGCTGCAAGCTGCCCAGGCGAAATATGAGGTGCTGTTCCTCCAATTTGCGGTGGGCCTCACTATGGCACTGGAGGAGGCCCATGACAGAAAGGTCAGACTGGGAGTGGGAGGGGGAGTCAGCCACCGAGAGATCAGGTTGGTCAATGAAGTGTTCTCTGCGCCCCCCCCCCCCCAAACCCCCCCCAAACCCCCCCCCCAAACCCCCCCCAGAGAGAACCTAGCAAACCTGGGGACAACGTGCGACAGCGCCCGCAATAAGCAACGATACCTGGCGACAAGCCAGCTGTCGCCGAGAGATTTCAATCCGGTTGATTTCTCAGCGACGCGCCGAGATCCACTACGATCTTTGGAAGACTCCTCACGATCATGCCCGCGACACCTGGCGAACTGTCGGCAACAGCTTAGTCACCGGCAGTCGCCTTAAAATCGCCTAAAGTGGGACAGGCCCTTTTACTGTTCCTGCTGACTAAGTGATTTGATGCATCAGGTGAGACTCCGAGAATATAAATTACAGTGTTGATAGAGTGGAGACTCCGGCTGATATTGTTTCATTGCACTGATTCGATTCCATTCTCCAATTAGGAAAGGCTTTATTACTTTCCCCTCTTCTCCAACCAAAATTCTAAATTACTGAGATAATTTACTTTGCGCTGATCACAAAATGATGCTCCATGCGAGAATCGAATTTGGATTGCAAAGTCTCGTGATTGATAGAGCAGGAAGGACCATTGTATTCCCAATGAGACGCCAGCTAATCAACTGCCCTGCCGTGAATGAAACAATCAAAATACTCATTTGTTACACAAATATTCCTGTCAAACAACCATTAGGGCTGAAACACAGCTGCTGTTAATTGCCCAGAAATTGGACTGCACCCATTTCTGAAATGCTGAAACATGGTTGCAGCTCACAGACACACACACACACAGACACAGACAACCAAGGTGTTGGAGTAACTCAGCGGGCAGGCAGCATCTCTGGGGAGAAGGGATGGGTGACGTTTTGGGTCGAGACCTTTCTTCAGATACCCCTACAAGAAATAACGCAAAGCCAGCCAAAATCTAGTTTGAGGGCATAGTTTGAAAGGTGAGAGGGTTAATAAAGTTTGGAGGAGATGTGTGTGGGGCAAGTGTTATTTTCAACACAGAGGATTGGCGGTAGAGTTGCTGACTGACAGCGCCAGAGACCCGGGTTCGATCCCGACTACGGGTGCTGCCTGTACGGAGTTTGTACGTTCTCCCCGTGACCTGCGTGGGTTTTCTCCGGGTGCTCCGGTTTCCTCCCACACTCCAAAGACGTACAGGTTTGTAGATTAACTTGGCTTTGATTTTTTTTAAATTGTCCCTAGTGTGTAGGATACTGCTAGTGTACGGGGTGATCGCTGGTCGACGCGGACCCGGTGGGCTGAAGGAGGTTCTTTCGTGCTCTATCTCTAAACTAAACTAAGCAACCGGTAGGTGGAAGCTACAGGGCATTCATTCTATTTACTCAAAGAACATATAGTATAGGAAAATAACTGCAGATGCTGGTACAAATCGAAGGTATTTATTCACAAAATGCTGGAGTAACTCAGCAGGTCAGGCAGCATCTCAGGAGAGAAGGAATGGGTGACGTTTCGGGTCGAGACCCTTCTTCAGACTGATGTCAGGGGGGCGGGACAAAGGAAGGATATAGGTGGAGACAGGAAGATAGAGGGAGATCTGGGAAGGAGGAGGGGAAGAGAGGGACAGAGGAACTATCTAAAGTTGGAGAAGTCGATGTTCATACCACTGGGCTGCAAGCTGCCCAGGCGAAATATGAGGTGCTGTTCCTCCAATTTCCGGTGGGCCTCACTATGGCACTGGAGGAGGCCCATGACAGAAAGGTCAGACTGGGAGTGGGAGGGGGAGTTGAAGTGCTCGGCCACCGGGAGATCAGGTTGGTCAATGCGGACCGAGCGCAGGTGTTGAGCGAAGCGATCGCCGAGCCTGCGCTTGGTTTCGCCGATGTAAATAAGTTGACATCTGGAGCAGCGGATGCAATAGATGAGGTTGGAGGGGGTGCAGGTGAACCTTTGTCTCACCTGGAAAGACTATTTGGGTCCTTGGATGGAGTTGAGGGGGGAGGTAAAGGGACAGGTGTTGCATCTCGTGCGGTTGCAGGGGAACATGCTGATCCTGACCAGTGAAATACAGGAGAGATCGGGACAGCACGTTGGCGCAGCGGTAGAATTGCTGCCTCACAGCGCCAGAGACCCGGGTTCGATCCTGACCACGGGTGCTACCTGTATGGAGTTTGTACGTTTGCCCCATCACTGTACGGGTTTTCTCCGGGTGCTCCGGTTTCCTCCCGCACTGCAAAGATGGACAGGTTTGTGGGTTAATGGGCTTGGTATCAATTGTAAAATGTTCCTAGTGTGCAGGATAGTGCTAGTGTACAGGGCGGTCGCTGGTCGATGCCGACTCAGTGGGCCGAAATCCTATTTCCGTGCTGTAACTCTAGAATCTAAAGTTACGATATAAGCCAAGGTATATGCCCCCCACTGACTATAACTGAGGAGTAGAGAATCTCTAGAAAATGTACCCAATGGTAAAATCTGAATTCCTCAAGTGAGATGCCACTTAGCAGAAAATACGGAGATGTTTTATGAAGTTTCTTAAGTAATTAGTTCAGAGGTACATTCATCCATGTGTTTACTAATGCTGTCTGTACGGAGTTTGTACGTTCTCCCCGTGACCTGCGTGGGTTTTCTCCGAGATCTTTGGTTTCCTCCCACACTCCAAAGACGTACAGGTTTGTAGGTTAATTGGCTGGGTAAATGTAAAAATTGTCCCTAGTGGGTGTAGGATAGTGTTAATGTGTGGGGATCGCTGGTCGGCGCGGACCCGGTGGGCCGAAAGGGCCTGTTTCCGTGTTGTATCTCTTGACTAAAACCTCAGTGAAGTGTTTGCTCCATCTCCCTGAATGGCCAGGTAAGTCACTCTTGCTTTGATATTAAAGATAGACACAAAGTGCTGGAGTAATTCAGCAGGTCAGGCAGCATCTCTGGAGAAAAGGGATAGGTGACGTTTCGGGTCAGAACCCTTCTTCAGATTGACCATCACCATCTGCTTCAGACATCCCCTCTGGCAGCATGCTCCAGGTACCAACCGTCCTCTGTATAAAACACTGCCCTGCACACTTTTGACTTTGCAAGCGCCCCTTGTGTTTAGTTTAGAGATACAGCGTGGAAACAGGCCCTTCGGCCCACCGGGTCCGCGCTGACCAGCGATCCCTGCACTCTAACACTATCCTACACACACTAGGGACAATTTTTACATTTGCCCAGCCAATTAACCTACATACGTGTACGTCTTTGGGGTGTGGGAGGAAATCGAGGATCTCGGAGAAAACCCACGCAGGTCACGGGGAGAACGTACAAACTCCATACAGACGGCGCCCGTAGTCAGGATCAAACCTGGGTCCCGGCGCTACATTCGTTGTAAGGCAGCAACTCTACCGCTGCGCCACCGTGCCACCTTGCCTTTGGGCGGCTATCTGCGTACCTTGGCAAGGCAGGCAAACAAAGAATTTCACTGCGACTTGTTACATGTGACAATAACGTAATCAATTCAATTCAATTCAATCTCCTTTAATCATTTCCCTTCTTATTATGCATAAGTCATGGGAACAGAATTAGGCCATTCGGCCCATCATGTCTGCTCTGCCATTCAACCATGGCTGATCTATCTTTCCCTCTCAACCCCATTCTCCTGCTTTCTCCCCGTTACCTTTGATTCCCTCATCTTCACATTTCCACCCTTGACTGTCTACCCTATCTACTCCTCTCATAAATGTATATACTTCTATCAGTTCTCCCAACCTCCAGCACTCCAGTAAAAACAATCCAAGTCTGCCCAATCTCCCCTGATAGCTAATATCCCCTAATCTTGAAATCCCTTTTCAATGTGCCCGTACCATAATGTACTACCTAACGATAAACTAAAACAATGAACTAAACTAAACTGAGGAATAAAAATACACCACTTTTGGATAACTGTTGTATTTCCTTGCAAGCCCCTTTCACACAGAACATTCTAAAATGAGGTACAACTGGTTTAGTTTAATGTATAGTCACGTGTACCGAGGTACAGTGAAAATCTTTTGTTGCGCGCTAACCAGTCAGCGGAAAGACAACACATGATTACAGTCGAGCCATTCACAGTGTACAGATACATGATAAAGGGAGAAAAGTGAATAACATTTAGTGCAAGGTAAAGCCAGTAATCTCTGATCAAAGATAGTCTGAGGATCTCCAATAAGGTAGATAGTAATTCAGGACTGCTCTCGAGTTGATGGTAGGCTGGGTCAGTTGCAGTGCCAGAGACCCGGGTTCGATCCTGACTACGGATGCTGTCTGTACGGAGTTTGTACGTTCTCCCTGTGATCGTGTGGGTTTTCTCCGGGTGCTCCGGTTTCCTCCCACACCCCAAAGACGTGCAGGTTTGTAGGTCAATTGGCTGCAGTAAAATTGTAAATTGTCCCTCGTGTGTAGGATAGTGCTAGTGTGTAGGATAGTGCTGGCTGGCCGGTGTGGACTCGGTGGGTCGAAGGGCCTGTTTCCCGTCTGCCTCTCTAAAGTCTAAAGTCTAAATATCAGTCTGGTGACCAGGGAATCAATGCGACCTAGCGGTGGTGAAATGACCTTATCTGTTACTGCAAATGGTTTGACTGCGTTCATGTTTTGTCTTTCCGCTGACTGGTTAGCACGCAACAAAAGCTTTTCACTGTACCTCGGTACACGTGACAATACACTAAACTGAACTGACTACTTTTAGGAGGGCCTCTTTACTACAGGTGTCAGAGGTTATGGGGAGATTGGGGCTAGGAGGGAGAGATAGAGCAGCCATGATTAGGGTTGCCAACTTTCTCACTCCCAAATAAGGGACAAAAGGTGACGTCACCGCCACGCGCCCCACGTGACCTCACCCAGCCAGCGGTCACTTGCTCCTGCTCCACCAATGATGGCCACCCGGGCCGGAAGGCGGGTTGCTGCACAACCTCCGCTAGGCGAACACACTCCCCGAACACATTCCGTTAGCCTACAGTGTCCGGGCCTACAGTGTCCGGACCTACAGTGTCCGGGCCTACAGTGTCCGGGCCGACAGAGTCCGGGCCTACAGTGTCCGGGCCTACAGTGTCCGGGCCTACAGAGTCCGGGCCTACAGTGTCCAGGCCTACAGTGTCTGGGCCTACGGTGTCCGGGCCTACAGTGTCCGGGCCTACAGTGTCCAGGCCTACAGCGCCTCCTAGGGCCTAATACGGGACAAGGGCGGTCCCATACAGGACAAGCCAATTTAGCCCAAAATACGGGATGGCCCGGCTAATACAGGACAGTTGGCAACCCTAGCCATGATTGAATGGCGGAGTAGACTTGATGGGCCGAATGGCCTAATTCTACTCCTATCACTTATGACCTTATGACCTTATGGCAGGAAGTGAGGGGCAGGGGTGAAGTTAGAGTAGTCGAAAAAGAAAACGTGATTGCATTTTTTTGGAGCTCTTAATGACTTCCCTGTATCTCTCTGACATTCAAGGACTTTGCTCCGCTCTTCCCGCTGGCTCTCGACATCTCGTTCCGTTCCGGGCCACCTGTGTTTACCGGGCTTCTTTGAAAGTTGGGTGGTCTGGGAGCCTCCTGCCTTGCAGGGGGGGATGGGGAATGAAAACGCGCTATTGATTACCGCGCGTGAGACTGACTGACTGCTCGCTGCACCTTGGACTCGGCCGAGGCAGCTTCAACCTACCCTGGCGATGGTGCAGAAAGGAGCCCATTCACCACGGCTCCTTGGATGGACTCCGGTGACCTGAGCTGTGGATTTTTTTTTCTTCTTACCTTGTGACCCATTAATAAAGGGGGAATATTAACAACTCTCCCCCCCTTTCTCCCTTTACCTGCCTCCGTGCACTCTGTCCTTGCTGTGGCACTGAGGTGAGTGAATATAATGCGTGGCTTCATGACCGTCTGCTTGGCTGGCCTCTGGAGGTATGCGAGACGTGGCAGGGAACAAAGCCTTGCCTCTCAGCCCGGTAGCAGGGAAGAGAAGGCTTCCCTTTCACCGGCCACACATTGCTCTGTGTCTCATTAATCGGCAGAGTGAGCTGGGCCTGACAGAAAGGCCAGTGGCCCCAACCTCCCAGGTACATCGCCTTTCACCAGGGAAGTTGCCCTCAATCGACTCACCAGGGCAGGCTTTTCCACTCTCTCATCGGAAGCTGCCCGGCCCGGTGTAGAAACATAGAAACATAGAAACATAGAAAATAGGTGCAGGAGGAGGCCATTTGGCCCTTCGAGCCAGCACCGCCATTCATTGTGATCATGGCTGATCATCCGCAATCAGTACCCCATGAGACTCCCCTTCCCCTGACTCTCAGCCTGAAGAAGGGTCTCGACCCAGAAAGTCACCCATCCCTTCTGTCCAGTGATGCTGCCTGTCCCACTGAGTTACTCCTGAATTTTGTGTCCATCTTCAGTGTAAACCAGTACGTGCAGTTCCTTCCCACATGGGCAATGACATGACTTCGGCCGTTTTGCCCACTTTGGTTTGACCAACCTTGAAAAATGCTTTAGCTTCCCAGGCTTCAATTAACGTCAACATTAAATCAATTGAAGAGCGGCAAAGTGGCGCAGCGGTAGAGTTGCTGCCTCACAGCGCCAGAGACCCGGGTTCCATCCTGACCACGGGAATGGCTGTCTCTATGGGGTTTGTACGTTCTCCCCGTGACCTGCGTGGGTTTTCTCCGGTTTCCTCCCACACTCCAAAGACACACAGGTTTGTAGGTTAATTGGCTTTAATAAAATCTGTAAATTGTCTCTAGTGCTGGTGTACGAGGTGATCGCTGGTCAGCATGGACTCGGTGGGCCGAAGGGCCTGTTTCTGCGCTGTATTTCTAAACTAAACTAAACGAGTGTGTAAGAAAGAACGGTAAGAAAGAACCTACAGGTATGTAGGTTAATTGGCTGGGTAAATGTAAAAAAAAAAAAAAAAAAAAAAAAAAAAAAAAAATTGTCCCTAGTGGGTGTAGGATAGTGTTAATGTGCGGGGATCGCTGGGCGGCACGGACTTGGAGGGCCGAAAAGGCCTGTTTCCGGCTGTATATATATGATATGATGATAACTGCAGATGCTGGTTTAAAGCGAAGATGGACACAAAAGCTGGAGTAACTCAACGGGACAGGCAGCATCTCTGGAGAGAAGGAATGGGTGACGTTTCGGATCGAGACCCTTCTGAAGACGATGAGTGATCGGAGTGAAGCTTTTCAATTCCAATCCACAGTTACCAACACCTAACAATGCAGCAATATTGGGTAATTGCATGAGTTAGGCCATTTAGCTCATTTTAGTTTGACCAACCTTGAAAAATGCCTTTGCTTTTCTTCCAGATATCAATTAACGTAGCTGGAATGGAGGTAAGACTTTCACCATTGACATCCACCATTCCAGGTCTTAGAGTCATGGAGACATTCAGCATGGAAACAGACTGAAGAAGGGTCTCAACCCGAAACGTCACCCAATTCTTCCTTCCAGAGATGCTGCCTGACCCGTTGAGTTACTCCGGGTCTACCCAGCCAGACAAGGCCAGGTGAGGTAGAGCGCACAGCTCTGAATATAACTCATGTGCCCTCCTGCAACTGATATTGTTCATTGTCCTACTTGCAGCCATATGCATGTCCTCTCTGCACGGCTGAACTCTGATGAGGATTGTGCCAACTGGCTGGACACAGTGAACGATGGCACAGCAGGTAGAGCTGCTGCCTTACAGCGCCAGAGACCCGCGTTTCATCCTGACCTCGAGTGCTGCCTGTACGGAGTTCGCACGTTCTCCCCGTGACCGCGTGGGTTTTCCCCGGTGCTCTGGTTTCCTCCCACACTCCAAAGACGTGCAGTTTTGACGGTACTTGCACTACACTACCCTACCTACGACCCCATCCCAGCACCAAAGTCAGCTTTGAATAAGATGGCACAATTCCTTTGGCAATCACAGTCTGGTTTGGGAACAGCTCTGCCCAGGACAGGAAGGCTTTGCAGAGAGTAGTGCGATCGGCTGAATGCACCATGGGAACTACACTCGCCCCCCTGCAGGACCTATACATCAGGAGGTGCAGATCCAGAGCCAGCAACATTATGGGGGACCCCTACCACCCCAGCAACAGACTGTTCCAGCTGCTACGGTCAAGCAAACGCCTCCAATGTCACGCTGTGAAAACAGAGAGGATGAGACGGAGTTTCTTCCCACAGGCCATCAGGACTGTTAGCTCTCATATTACCAAGGACTCATTTAATTTACTGTATTAATTTATTTTTTGTGTTAAAAAATATATATTTCTATTCTGTTTTGTAGTTTAGCACAATCCGCAGGCATTGCCACTTTCATTTCACTGCACATCTTGTATATGTATGTGACAAATAAACTTGACTTGACTTGACATGACTTGGCTTGCTATAACATGCTCTGGTTTCCCCTAGTTTAATGGATAGTTTACTGTATATTTATTTCTTGAGTTGGTGGGTATAATGTGGCAGGACAATTGCAGCAAGGATATTTTGCTTGGGCAGCTTACAAACCAGCGGTATGAACATTGATTTATCCAATTTCAAATAAGTCCTACATTCCCTCCTCCATCTACTGTTCCCCCCTCCTCCCTTCCCCCCCTCCCCCAACACACATCGCCCACTCTAGTCATCCTACCAGTTCCACTCTCAGCATCCTCGTATCCATAGAAACCTAAAAACATAGACAATAGGTGCAGGAGGAGGCCACTCGGCCCTTCGAGCCAGCACCGCCATTCATTGTGATCAAGGCTGATCGTCCACAATCAGTAACCCGTGCCTGCCTTCTCCCCATATCCCTTGATTCCACTAGCCCCTAGATCTCTATCTAACTCTCTTTTAAATTCATCCAGTGAATTGGCCTCCACTGCCTTCTGTGGCAGAGAATTCCACAAATTCAGAACTCTCCGGGTGAAAACGTTTTTTCTCATCTCAGTTTTAAATGGCCTCCCCTTTAGTCTTAGACTGTGGCCCCTGGTTCTGGACTCCCCCAACATTGGGAACATTTTTCCTGCATCTAGCTTGTCCAGTCCTTTTATAATTTTATACGTCTCTATATGAGCCCCTCTCATCATTCTAAACTCCAGTGAATACAAGCCCAGTCTTTCCAATCTTTCCTCATATGACAGTCCCGCCATCCCGGGGATTAACCTCGCGAACCTACGCTGCACTGCCTCAATAGCAAGGACGTCCTTCCTCAAATTAGGAGACCAAAACTGCACACATCTCCCTCCTGATATCACATCTTCCCCAGCCAGCAATGGACCATTGTGGGCTCCACTCTTCCTGAGGTCATCTGTTGCCGGCCCTGATTTGTTCTGCCCTTTCCTCACCTCCAGTTTATTCCCCCCCCCCCTACTATTTTCAGTCTGAAGAAGTCTTCCGACCCGAAACATCACCAGAGATCCAGAGATGTGACCTAAACGTTGAGTTACTCAAACTTTTTGTGTCTAAACCAGCATCTGCAGTTCCTTCCTACATAAGAATCTCATTGTTCAGGATCCCAATGGAATATGACAATTAAACTCTTGGTTTGATTTGTCCCTTAGCTCTCATCTAGCTGAGGAGAGCACTCCAAATTGTGAAACCTATCTGGAAACCATCACTCCCTTATGGCTTAGAGCGCAGATAACCTGAGCACCCGGAGAAAACAGGGTGGTGCAGCGGTAGAGTTCACAGCGCCAGCGACCCGGGTTCGATCCTGACAACAAGTGCCGTCTGTAAGGAGTGCGCACGTTCTCCCCGTGACCGTGTGGGTTTTCTCCGGGTGCTCCGGTTTCCTCCCACACTCCAAGACGTGCAGGTTTGTAGGTTAATTGGCTTGGGTAAAATTGTCAATTGTTCCTGGTGTGTGGATCGTGTTGGGGCAGGGTGGGATCACTGGTCGGGGCAGACGAAGGGCCTGTTTTTGCGCTGCATCTCTAAAGTACAAATTCTAAAGTCCTGAGGTTGCCTGAGGAAGAATCTCGAACATGTAGAATTGCTTTTCCCTTGCATTCAATACCAGCCAATTGCCAGAAGGGTTGTTCAATGGAAACACTGATAAGTATTGGAGTTCTCAGTCAATTGCCCCATTGTAGTTGCCTGACAGAATATAAGCCATCTCTCTTATTTTATTGCTGACCAAGCAGGCTTTGATTGTCTTACACAAGTTCCTACTCTCGCTGTACAAATGAGTTTAAAATTAGCTTGCCTACAGACGGGAAGTGACACAGCTGGCGTCTTGGTGCCATCGCAACAACCTGGTGCTCAATGCTCTCAAGACAGTGGAACTAACCTGTATGAGTAACTGAAGGGGCTGCTCCTCATGTTTTGGTTGTATTTTAGTCCCATGATCCTGGTGTTTGGGCACAGGGCAGGGAGTGGGGGGGGGGGGAGGGCCGATCGGGAGGGTGGGGTCTCCCCGTCGGTCTGCTCCTGGGCCTGGCCAAGACGGCCATTTGCGGGTCCAGGCAGCGGGCGGTCAATGGTCACTCCAGAGTCGGCTGCCTGCCCCTCTTCCGGGCCTACGTCCGTGCTCGCGTGACCCTGGAGAGGGAACACGCGGTGTCCACGTGGACTCTGGAGGCCTTCCGTGAACGCTGGCCGCCGCGGGAGGTCGAGAGCATTGTAGATAAAGAGTGCACCATTGTCCTATAGTGACTAGAGCCAGGATTTTGCCATAAATGCCATAAGTGCCTTGTTATGCCTTTTTTGATGATTTCAGCAAGATAATGCCTTTTTCACAATCGAGTGCCTAAATCAACCTTTTTTTGCCGTGTTAACGTAACTTACAAGAAGATTTCCACCACCGGAGAGAAACCAGGGGCAACACCGTCGGTCGTTCATTCGTGGGTAGTGGACAAGGCCCCAGTATTTTGCAGTCAGGCTGTAAGTGGGTGTTAAGTGATGATTGGAGAGGGATGGGTGGGGAAGGGTCCAGTCTTTTGAAACTGGAGTCAGGCTGTGAGTGGGTGTGAAGTGTTGGTTGAGGAGGGGGGGGGGAGGGGGTACCAGGGTTATGTTTCTGTTCATCGAACCTGCAGTAGAACTCGTTCAGGTCGTTGGTCAGCTGACGATTGTCCAAGGAGCGTGGGGTTTTCCTCTTGTAGCTTGTGATTTCTTGCAAGCCCTTCCAAACTGAAGAAGGGTCATTGGGTGAGAACTTGCTTCTCAACGTCTCAGAGTACCTTTCCTTGGCAGCTCTGATTCCCCTTCCTCTTTAAAACTGAGGCGAGAAGGAACTTTTTCGCCCAGAGAGTTGTGAATTTGTGGAATTCTCTGCCACAGAGGGCAGTGGAGGCCAAAACACTGGATGGATTTAAGAGAGAGTTAGATAGAGCTCTAGGGGCTATTGGAATCAAGGGATATGGGGAGAAAGCAGGCACGGGTTATTGATTGTGGACGATCAGCCATGATCGCAATGAATGGCGGTGCTGGCTCGAAGGGCTGAATGGCCTCCTCCTGCACCTATTTTCTATGTTTCCATGTTTCTATGTTTCTGAGCTTGTACTCGGCCTGCCTGTAGAGGTCTGTATCCCTGCTCCTGTAGGATCTGCCCCTGCAAGCGTCAAAATGCCTAAAGTCAAGCCAACGCCTTGTAAAATACTGAACCATTTGCTGAGAGTGTACGGAAGTGATATATTCTCTACAGACAACTGTGTGCTGTTTTGCAAAGCATGTGAGAAAGCAGTGAACCGTGAGAAGAAATATTTAGCTTCCCAGCATGTACAGACAGATAAACACAAGTTGGTGGCAGAGAAACTGAATGTGGGAAATACGTAAGCTTGTCTCCTCACGACATTTACTGCTGGCTCCAGTTGCAAATCTGAGTTTTCGTGTGATCTGTGCAAGGCATTCATTGATGCTGGAATTCCACTGTGGAAATTGGAAAACAAATCTCTGAGGTTTTTTAGAGAAACACACAGAGGAACCGAGCGAGTTAACATTATGGAAAAATTATGTTGACAATAACTTCAACATTGTTGTGCAGAAAATTAGAGATGAAGTTGCATGCAACAAAATATGGATCTCAATGGATGAGACAACCGATGCTGTGGGGAGATATGTTGCCAATGTGGTCATCGGTACACTGGAGGCAGGTCAACCTTCAAAGGAGTATTTGTTGACATCGGAAGTATTGGAGAAGTCAAGCAGCTCAACTATTGCTCAGTTGTTTACATCTTCACTTGCTGTACTTTGGCCAAGAAGGTATAAAACACGAGAATGTTCTTCTGTTTGTGACTGATGCAGGATAAAAGCTGCCCGTGCACTTAAAGTTTTATTCCCCAAAATGTTGCATTTGTCATGCTTAGCTCACGGACTCTATAGAATTGCCGAGCACGCACGTAGCTTGTTTCCAAATGTCGATCGCCTAGTTTCCAATGTGAAGAAAATCTTCCTCAAAGCACCAAAGTCACGTGTGGAGTTGTTCAAGGAAATGGCACTGGAGATTCCTCTACGTCCTCAGACCGTTTCGACTAGGTGGGGTACATGGTTCTCTGCTGTACTCTACTATGCTGCAAATTGTGAAAAGATAAAATAAATCGTCAACTGTTTTGAAGAAGCAGAATCTGCGGTCAGGATCGTCAGTGAAATCATGCAGAAAAGGTCCCTCCACTGCCATCTTGTGTTTATTGCTTCCAATTTTTGCAAACTTCCCACAAGCTATCACTTCCCTTGAGAAACGTGGCGAAACATTAGCGAATAAGTGACAGGTTTTCGACAAAGCAACTGACGATATTCGTAAAAATCCTGGCGATGTAGGTAAAGACATACAAGGAAAATGTGAGTGAGTGATTTTAGGTAACAAAGATCTTGAAGAAATGCAAAACATAGCTAAAGTTCTCAAAGGTAGCTGTTATGCACAAGATATCGACACGAATATAGAGTCTGGAGCTTGTTTCGGGTCTGCACCAGTGAGCTCAGCTGGGGTAGAAAGAGGTTTTTCACAACTGAAGCATATTCTGTTCCTGCCTTCTCCCCATACCCCCTGACTCCGCTATCCGTAAGAGCTCTATCTAGCTCTCTCTGCAGTTTCTTGTGTGCCCATTAGGAACCTCGCCATCTTCCTACCCATCTTGTTGCGAAGGATAGAAATAAAGAACTGCAGAGAGAAACATAGAAACATAGAAAATAGGTGCAGGAGTAGGCCATTCAGCCCTTCGAGCCTGTACGCACCAATATGATCATGGCTGATCATCCAACTCAGTATCCTGTACCTGCCTTCTCTCCATACCCCTGATCCATTTAGCCACAAGGGCCACATCTAACTCCCTCTTAAATATAGCCAATGAACTGGCCTCAACTACCTTCTGTGGCAGAGAATTCCAGTGTGGCAGAGTGTTCTTATAGAAGTCCACAAAATCAAGAATAAGGAGTAGGCCATTTAGAACGGAGATGAGGAAAAACTTTTCCAGTCAAAGAGTTGTAAATCTGTGGAATTCTCTGCCTCAGAAGGTGGTGGAGGCCAATTCTCTGCATGCTTTCAAGAGAGAGCTAGATAGAGCTCTTAATGATAGCGGAGTCAGGGGGTATACTGATTGTGAATGATCAGCCATGATCACATTGAATGGTGGTCAATATAGCCAATGAACTGGCCTCAACTACCTGCTGTGGCAGAGAATTCCACAGACTCACCACTCTCTGTGTGAAGAAATGTTTTCTCATCTCGGTCCTAAAAGACTTCCCCCTTATCCTTACGCTGTGACCCCTGGTTCTGGACTCCCCAACATCGGGAACAAGATGCTGGTTCATACACAAAAGGACACAGAGTGCTGGAGTAACTTAGCAGGTCAGGCATCATATCCGGAGAACATGGATAGGCGATACTTTGGGTCGAGACGTTTTGTCTCTGAAGAAGAGTCGTGACCCGAAATGTTGGCTATCCATGTTCTCCAGAGATGATGCTTGACCTGCTGAGTGACTCCAGCACTTTGGGTCCTTTGGTGGTTGGAAATGCCCACAGCACGGAGTGAGGCCCTTCAGCCCAATAACCATCAAGCGGCCATTTATACTCATTCTGATTGGAAGCCAATTGTTAATGCGTTTCCACTGAGTCCTCAAAATCCCTGGCACATAACCGCTCAGAGTGGAGAGGAATTTGGGACAGCATAGAACATTCTGGAGTCACGGTGGGGCAGCGGTAGAGTTGCTGCCTTACAGCGAATGCAGCGCCGGAGACTCAGGTTCGATCCCGACTACGGCGCTGTCTGTACGGAGTTTCCCCGTGATCTGCGTGGGTTTTCCCTGAGATCTTCGGTTTCCTCCCACTCTCCAAAGGCATGCAGGTATGTAGATCAATTGGTTTGGCAAATGTAAAAATTGTCCCTAGTGGGTGTAGGACAGTGTTAGTGTACGGGGATCACTGGGCGGCGCGGTCCCAGTGGGCCGAAGGGCCTGTTTCCGCGCTGTGTTTCTTGGGGTCCAATATAAATGGAAAAAGGACCAAACAATCTCTCAAATTGCCCCTCATCATTCTAACCCTCTTGAGTCAATGGTTCAATGGATATTTATTGTCATATGCAATGCTACATCATACAGTGAGGTCCATTTTGCATATAATAATGCCGGCGCTGCCATGTATCGTCCAAAGTCTGGATTCCAGGCTCCCGATTCCATCTGTCGTCCACAAGCGGCTCGGCCCGTGAACCGTCGCCCCTCTCCTCTCCTCGTCGGCCATCTTGTGTCTCGGGAACAACCCCCTGCGGCCTATCTGAAGGAATGGAGGAATTATCCCGATTCGCACTCACTACCACCCCTTGCTCTGCAGACAGCCAGTGTCTCCAGCGACTCCATTCCGCATCCAACGAGCTTTTCGGAGTGACTGTGCTCTCCACAACCCATGCAATTCAGAGCCCATGCAACTGGAAACAAGCCTTCCGCTAGGGCACTGCTTCGAAGAGAAGATCGACCCAATATCCTCCTCATCTCTGAAGCCTTTGGACACACGAGGTGGGACTAGTGTAGCTGGGACATGTGGGCCGAAGGGCCTGTTTCCCCACTGTATCACTCTTTGACTCTGTGAACCTGTCGATGCTGGTATCCTGAGCAAAACACAAAGTGCTGGAGTAACTCAGCAGGTCAGTCAGCATCCGTAGTGTTATTTGGGACAGTTTCTTCCCAACTGTTATCAGGCAACAGAACCTTCCCATCAACAACTAGAGCTCAGTTCTGACCTCCCGTCTACCTCAATGGACACCCTCAGACTATCTTTAATTGGACTTTATCTTGCAATAAACATTGTTCCATTTATCCTATATCTGTACGACTTGATTCCCACTGACTGGATAGCTCACAATAAAAGCTTTTCACTATACCTCAGTACAGCTGACAATAAACTAAACTAACCTAAACTGAATTAAACTAAACTAAAATAAAATAAATTCATCAAAACTAAACTAAACCAAACCAAACCAAACCAAACCAAACCAAACCAAACCAAACCAAACCAAACCAAACCAAACCAAACCAAACCAAACCAAACCAAACCAAACCAAACCAAACCAAACCAAACCAAACCAAACCAAACCAAACCAAACCAAACCAAACCAAACCAAACCAAACCAAACCAAACTAAACTAAACTAAACTAAACTAAACTAACCTAAACTAACCTAAACTAAACTAACCTAACCTAAACTAAACTAAACTAAACTAAACTAAACTAAACTAAACTAAATTAAACTAAACTAAACTAAACTGAAATAAAATAAAATAAAATAAAATAAAATAAAATAAAATAAAATAAAATAAAATAAAATAAAATAAAATAAAATGAAATAAAATGAAATAAAATAAAATAAAATAAAATAAAATAAAATAAAATAAAATAAAATAAAATAAAATAAAATAAAATAAAATAAAATAAAATAAAATAAAATAAAATAAAATAAAATAAAATAAAATAAAATAAAATAAAATAAAATAAAGTAAACTTTCTTTGCACTGAGGGAGAAACAATAATTGTGGTGGTTTTAGTGCACCAATAACTTAATGTTGCTTAAACACCATTTTGATTAAAAATCGGCAGAATATTTGAAAAAACAAGGTTCTGCTTTTGTGCTTTACTTAAACTGAACGATCTGTCACTTTTGAACTTTTGTACGTTCATTTTCTCAAGAATGCTTTGGAGAGTGGGGGGAGGAGGGAGAGAGAGACAGAGGCTTTTCTGCTGCGGCCAAAGTTAATTTTCTGGAACTTCAAACCTAATAGTTGATCAGTGGCCTCCCAGGGTCCAAAGTACAGAAGCTCTTTTGTCCACCTATTACCTGAGCGTGTGTGCGTGTGTGTGTGTGTGTGTGTGTGTGTGTGTGTGTGTGTGTGCCAGCACCACTCTCACTACAGGTAAATGGTGGCCTCACCTGGTCAGAGCCTGTGCCTGCAACCTTCCCCACCATCCCCCTAAGTAAGGGCGGCACGGTGGCATAGCGGTAGAGTTGGCACAGCGGTACAGTTGCTGCCTCACTGCACCAAAAACTCGGGTTCAATCCTGACTTGGTCGGTGTGGGTAGGGTTGCCAACTGTCCCGTATTAGCCGGGACATCCAGTATTTTGGGCTAAATTGTTTTGTCCCGTATGGGACCGCCCTTGTCCCTTATTAGGCCCGGACGGCGCTGTAGGCCCGGACACTGGAGGCCCGAACACCATATGCCCAGACACTGTAGGCCCGGACACTGTAGACCGGGGGCCGCTGCAATCCCGGTCAGTGTAGGCCCGGGCGCCGCCTAACGGAGGTTGTGTAGCAGCCTGCATCCCGGCCCAGGCGGCCGCCATTGGGGGAGCGGGAGCACGTGGCCGCTGGCTGGGTGAGATCACGTGGGGCACGGGGCGGTGACGTCACCCTTTGTCCCTTATTTGGGAGTGAGGAAGTTGGCAACCCTTGGTGTGGGCGAGTTGGGCCAAAGGCCTGTTGCCATGCTGGATGAATCTATGACTCTATGCTGAAATAACTCAGCGGGTCATGGAACATAGAACATAGAACGTAAAACGTAGAGGAGTGCAGCACAAAACAGGCCCTTCGGCCCACAATGTCTGTACCGAACATGATGCCAAGACCATCACTTATCTACCTGGGGCGGCACAGTGGCACAGCGGTAGAGTTGCTGCCTCACGGCGCCAGAGACCCGGGTTCGAACCTGACTACGGGTGCTGTCTACACGGAGTTTGTACATTCTCTCCGTGACCCATGTGGGTTTTCTCCTCGTGCTCCGGTTTCCTCCCATAGTGTCAAGATGCGCAGGAGTGCAGGTTAATTGTCCCTCTGTAAATTGTCTGCTGTGTTTGCGATAGAACTAGAGTACGGGTGATCATTTAGCTCGTTTAGTTTAGTTTAGGGATACAGTGTGGAAGCAGGACCTTCAGCTAGGGTTGCCAACTGTCCCGTATTAGCCGGGAGGTTGTGTAGCAACCCGCTTCCAGGCCCGGGTGACCGCCATTGGTGGAGCGGGAGCACGTGGCCGCTGGCTGGGTGAGGTCACATGGGGCGCGGGGCGGTGATGTCACCTTGTCCCGTATTTGGGAGTGAGGAAGTTGGCACCCCTACCTTCAGCCAACCAAGTCCACGCTAACCAGCGATCACCCATTCATTTGTTCTTTCATAGAGTCATAGAGTCACACGCTGTGGAAACAGGCCCTTCGGCCCAACTTGCCTCATCAATGCCAGTCTCACCTGCCTGCATTTGGCCCATATCCTTCTAAGTCTATCCTATCCATGTGCCTGTCTAAATTGTCTAACTGTTTCTTGAATGTCGCAATAGTACCTGCCTCAACGACCTCCTTCAGCAGTTATTTATTCACCAAATGCTGGAGTAACTCAGCAGGTCAGGCAGCATCTCAGGAGAGAAGGAATGGGCGACGTTTTGGGTCGAGACCCTTTAGTCTGTGGAAGGGTCTCGACCCGAAACATCACCCATTCCTTCTCTCCTGAGATGCTGCCTGACCTACTGAGTTACTCCAGCATTTGGTGAATAAATACCTTCGTTTTGTACCAGCATCTGCAGTTATTTTCTTACACTATCCTTCAGCAGTTACATACATTCACCACCCTTTGTGTAAAATAGTTACCCCTCAGTTTCCAATTAACTCAGAGGGCTGTGGAGGCCAAGTCAGTGGATATTTCTAAGGCGGAGATGGACAAATTCTTGATTAGAACGAGTGTCAAGGGTTATGGGGAGAAGGCAGGAGAATGGGATTAGGGGGCAGAGGTCAGCCATGATTGAATGGTGGAGTGGGCTCGATGGGCCGAAGGGCCTAATTCTACTCCTATAACCTGTGAACGTGAATTCCTACACACTATGGACAACTTACAATTTACAGAAGCCAATTAATCTACAAAACTGTACGTCTTTGAAGAGTGAGAGGAAACCGGAGCACCCAGAGAAAACCCATATGGTCACAGGGAGAACGTACAGACACCGTACGGACAGCCCCCGTGGTCAGGAACGAACCCGGGTCTCTGGCGTTGTGAGGCAGCAACTCGACCGCTGCACAACAGTACGGGACTCAGTGGGCCAAAGGGCCTGTTTCCACGCTGTATGTCTAAACTAAACTAAAGATGTCCTGTCACATACCCTTTAGTATCGCAGTGGGTCAGACCGCATCTCAATACAATACAATATATCTTTATTGTCATTGTACAGGGGTACAGCAAGATTGGGAATGCGCCTCCCATACGATGCAATAATTTGATTAGCTAGTCAGTATTAATTTAAACAACAATCCAACAAAACAGATTTTAAAACAGAATAAAGTGCAAGTAGATCTGTGCCGGTTCACTGTGCGATGTGACCATCCGGCTCAGCAGGACCGGTTCATAGCAGCTATGGCCCTGGGGATGAAGCTGTTCCTGAGCCTGGAGGTGCAGGCGTAGAAGGCCTTGTATCGTCTGCCCGATGGTAGAAGTTCGAACAGACTGTTGCAGGGGTGTGAAGAGTCTTTGTGGATGCTAGTGGCTTTTCTGAGGCATCGTGTGTTGTAGATGCCCTCCAAGGCTGGTAGCTGTGTTCCGATGGTCCTCTGAGCTCTATGGACTACCCGCTGAAGAGCTTTCCTCTCTGCCTCTGTGCAGCTGAGGTACCACACAGGGATTCCATGCGTTAGGATGCTCTCTATGGTGCAGCGGTAGAATGTCGTCAGCAGCTGTTGGGGTAGACCAGACTTCTTCAGTGTTCTTAGGTGGAACAGTCGTTGCTGTGCCTTCTTGACCAGTGCAGCAGTGTTATTGGACCATGTTAGGTCCTCCGAAATGTGAGTGCCCAGAAACGTGAAGCTGGACACTCTCTCCACATTGTCCCCGTTGATAAAGATCGGGGCGTATTCCCTGTTATGTGACCTACGGAAGTTGAAGGAATAGGTGAAGTTTTGGGTTGAGACCCTTCTTCATACTTCAATCTCGACCCGAAACGTCACCTATTCCTTCTCTCCAGAGATGCTGCCTGTCCCGCTGAGTTACTCCAGCACTTTGTGTCTCTTCAGTTTAAACCAGCATCTGCAGTTCCTTCCCACACACCCTTTAGTGCCTCCTAAAGCACTTGATTAAAATGTTACTTGCCCCACCTATTGCAACAATCTCCAGCTTTTGTTGTGCAAGACGATTTCGCAAGTTGGTGTTGAATTAAGTGCTACTGCCTTGGAGGGATTTATTACCTGATAAGGTGCATCAGATCAATAAGGCTCTTTGTCCTGTTCTTTCCATTAGAAACTCTGGTTCGAACTTTTCCCGCAAGATGCCCCTCCCCATACCTCCTCCCCCATCCCCCCCCCCCCCACCCCACCACACAAACACACTACCATCCCCCCACCCACTCTCTCTCTCCCCACCCCTCGAGACGAACAACAGCCAGCCCGGCTGTGAAAATGGGCATGTTTACCTTCCAGGTATTGCGTTAAATAAACTTCCACTATGTTCCAACCATAAAACAAAAGGAAGTCCTTCTATTCCTTTATGGGAACAATAACCTGGATGTTTGCTCAACCTGTCAGTGGCATTCAGTAATAGACACGGGACTGTTCTAATTGGAATTCCACAATAAAACTCAGGGGCTAATGCCTCGATTGACCCACGAAGGAGGGGGGGGGGGAAGAGTCTGAACTGAACGTCTAAAGTAAATCAACCTCAGCTGAGAAGTTTGGGGTCTGTGTAATGATTGTTTGATTCATGTGTCCTGTAGTCCTGCAGGCACCTGTGTAGCACTGTGAGCAGTGGTTCAACCATTAAGTGGTTTTAAAAGGTCGGATCACACTTGCTTGTTCACCGTGAGTTTACAAAACTCGGGGACGGAGAGAAAATTTAGGGTTCAGCACCGTGAAGCTTTCAACGCTCTCGGGCGAGAGGGGCAAAGTTTAAAGGGAAATCGGGCAGAGGTAACACAGCAGGTCAGGGAGCAACTCAGACGGGTCCCAATCTGAGAAGTCGCCTCTCCACGTTCTCATGGAAAACACAGAAAATAGGTGCAGGAGGAGGCCACTAGGCCCTTCGAGCCAGCACCGCCATTCATTGTGATCATGGCTGATCATCCACAATCAGTAACCCGTGCCTGCCTTCTCCCCATATCCCTTGATTCCACTAGCCCCTAGAGCTCTATCTAACTCTCTTTTAAATTCATCCAGTGATTTGGCCTCCACTGCCCTCTGTGGCAGAGAATTCCACAAATTCACAACTCTCTGGGTGAAAAAGTTTTTTTCTCACCTCAGTTTTAAATGGCCTCTCCTTTATTCTTAGACTGTGTGGCCCCCGGTTCTGGACTCCCCCAACACTGGGAACATTTCTCCTGCTGAGATGCTGCCTGGCCCACTCCTCATGGAAGTCTCAGACGCTATGAGGCAGTAACTCTACCACTGCGCCACCGCGCCGCACTTTAATCTGGAATTCAAGTGCTGAACATATGAGTGTCATAGTCACCATTGTACAACATAAACTTTTGTCTATTAGATGATTGAATGGCGGAGTAGACATGATGGGCCGAATGGCCTTAATTCTACTCCTATTTCTTATGACCTGATACCTTTTATCAAAGAATTGAGATCCATAAGGATGGCATGGTGGCGCAGCGGTAGAGTTGCTGCCTCACGGCGCCAGAGACCCGGGTTCAATCCTGATTACGGGTACTGTCTGTACGGAGTTTGTACGTTCTCCCCGTGACCTGCGTGGGTTTTCTCTGAGATCTCCGGTTCCCTCCCACACTCCAAAGACGTGCAGGTTTGTAGGTTAATTGGCTTGGTATAAATGTAACACGAGAGAGAGAGAGAGAGAGAGAGAGAGAGAGAGAGAGAGAGAGAGAGAGAGAGAGAGAGAGAGAGAGAGAGAGAGAGAGAGAGACAGACAGACAGACAGACAGACAGACAGACAGACAGACAGACAGACAGACAGACAGACAGACAGACAGACAGACAGACAGACAGACAGACAGACAGACAGACAGACAGACAGACAGACAGAGAGACAGAGACAGACACACACACACACACACACACACACACACACACACCCCGCTGGACATCTTGGAGATAAGATTGAGGAGAGACAAGAGATACGTAAATGGTGGAGGAGTTAGACAAATATTTTGCACCATGCATTATCGCGGTTGATACGACAACATCCTATTAATACTAAATAATGCTGAGGAAGAACTAAAACCCATCACACCAAGGTCGTGGATACATTCGTTATATTCTTACAAAAATCCAGTGATTCTGGAAAATAATTGAAAAACTGTCAGTGTGACTCTCCCATTCAAAAGGGAGGGAGGTTAGAAAGTGGATAACCATCAATCGATTGGTCTAACGTCTATTATTGGGAAAAGGTTAGAATCAATTACTAAGGGAGGAATAGCAGCACGCGTGGAAACTCCGAATCTAATCAGGCAAAGTCAGCAAAGCTTCACGGACGGAACATCATGAATGACAACATTATTGGAGGTTTTCTGAGGAAATGGATGGAGGGAAAGCAACAGATGTTTGATCCTGGATTGGCCGGCAAAGTTTTCGTTTTAGTTTTTAGTTTTACAGATGCAGCTTGGAAACAGGTCCTTCAGCCCACCGAGTCCACACTAATCTGTGCACTAGTTCTATCCTACACACTGGGGATCATTTACAGAGGCCAATTAACCTGCAAGTCTGCACGTCTTTGGAGTGTGGGTGGAAACCGGAGCGCCCGGAGAAAACCCACGCGGTCAAAGGGGGAGAACGTACAAAATCTGTACGGACGGCACCCGTAGTCAGGATTGAACCCGGGGCTCTAGTGCTGTGCCACAGTGCCATCCTCTGTTAGAGATACAGTGTGGAAACTGGCCCTTCAACCCACTGAGTTCGCACCAACCAGCGATCCCTGCACACTATGTCTATTCTGCACACTTGGGCCAATTTACAGAGGCCAAATGAACCTACAAAATGAATGAATGAATGAATACTTTATATAAGAAAATAACTGCAGATGTTGGTACAAATCGAAGGTATTTATTCACAAAATGCTGGAGTAACTCAGCGGGTCAGGCAGCATCTCAGGAGAGAAGGAATGGGTGACGTTTAGGGTCGACACCCTTCTTCAGACTATCTTCCACACACACAGATAGTCTGAAGAAGGGTCTCGACCCGAAACGTCACGCGTTCCTTCTCTCCTGAGTTGCTGCCTGACATGCTGAGTTACTCCAGCATTTTGTGAATGAATAATTTATTGTCACATGTGACAGGTCACAGTGAAATTCTTTGCTTGCGTACTCAGGGTACGCAAAGAGTCGCTACATAAAGGGCGCTGACAAAGTCACAAAGCATACACAGTATCCACGCCAAGTCCCCCTTTGTTCTCCCCCCCCCCTCCCTCCCGGCGGTCCCCCCCACGCCGGGTCCTCCTCTGTTCCTTCCCCCGGCAGCGGCGTCCTCACTTCCACGCGGTCCGGCCTCGTCCGTCGGTCGGCGCCATCATCGACCGCCGCGCCGACCCCCTCCACTATCGCCTCCGGGTCCTCTCCGCACACCTCCGCGGTCGCCGACCCTCCATGGTGACTTTGGAATGCGGGAGGAAACCGGAGCGCCCAGAGAAAACCCACGCGGTCACGGGGAGAACGTGCAAACTCCTCACGGACGGCACCCGTCAAGTGTTGGATCAGCCATTGTGCCATTGAATGGGGGAACAGGTTCAAGGGACTGAACAACCTCTGCTTTTCCATTCTTCTTGTGATCTTATGTGCTGCTACCCAAGAAAAGAATACTGTTATCACTTTTTGTTGTTCGTCCTTCGGGTTCAAAGATGACCATGACTTCACTTTCAGTTGGAGGATTGGTGACTGTGGGACTGGTGAGGCCAATCCGGGCCCGGAAGGCACGCCCACATGTAGGACACAAGTGGATGGGTGTGGGGCTTGGGTTGGCCCGCCGCGGACCTCTCACCGTCCGGCATGGCCTGGAATAGGCCGTGGGATTTTTTCCGCCCGGCGGGGGCTTCAATGTCGGGAGCCACGACCGCCCCGACGTGGCAACTTCAACAGCCTGACCACGGGAGAAGATGGCAGAAAAAGAGAAAGACATTCTGGCCTTCCATCACAGTGAGGAGGGGACTGGAGGAGACTCACTGTGATGGATGTTTCTTTTGTTTGGTGTTGGTTTATGATTGTATGTGTTATTGCATTTTTATTGATTATTCTTATTGGTCTTATTGTTGAACTGCGGGTAATTTTTCATTTCACTGCACATTTATGTGTATGTGACAAATAAATGCCTATTGGAGGTAGCCCGGGCCTTGCGCGCGGTGCGTTTCCTCTGGGCCTCTGCAGTGTGTCTGTTCTCTGCTGCACAGGCTCCGGTGGTGAGCTTGCTACGCCAGGCTGAACGGTCCAGAGCAAGAGACTCCCAAGTGCTGAGGTTGATGTCCAAGTCTTTGAGGGACACTTTGAGGCAGTCCTTAAACCATTTCTTCTGTCCTCCTACTGAGCGCTTGCCCTGACACAGTTCTCCATACAGAAGCTAGTTATCACTTAGTTACGTTATTAGTTAAGTTATCACTTAACTAATTGAAATAATATTCACAGGATGTTATGTGGATGAATAATTCCATAATAAATACCAAAAAATTCTAAGTGTAAAGGCTTTGCAGCTGGGTGGCGCGGTGGCGCAGCGGTAGAGTTGCTACCTCACAGCGCCAGGGACCCGGGTTCCATCCCGACTACGGGTGCTGTCTGTACGGAGTTTGTACGTTCTCCCCGTGACCTGCGTGAGTTTTTGTGGGGATCTCCGGATTCCTCCCACACTCCAAAGACTAGGTTAATTGGCTTGGTATCATTGTACAGTGGCCCGGGTGTGTGGAAGATAGTGTCAGTGTGCGGGGATCGCTGGTCGGCGCGGTCTCGGTGGGCCGAAGGGCCTGTTTCCGCGCTGCATCTCTAAACTAAAAAAAAACATGATTATTGATCACACTTTGGTCTACTCTTGTGCAAGTCACAAAGTGCTGGAGTAACTCAATGGGTCAGGCAGCATCTGCAAAGGATATGGATCGGCAACATTTATTTAGAACTGGGCCAAGTGGACACGTTGGGCCCAAACCTCTCCTGCATTGGTGCAGCACCCTCTCCTCCCCCTCCCTCCCTTCCCCCCTCCGTCCTCCCCCCCTCCCTCCTCCCCTCCCTCCCTCCCCTCCCCCTCCCTCCACCCCTCTCCCCTTCCCCTCCCCCACCACCCACACTCCATCTTCCTCAACCCCCCCTTATCCTCTCTCCTTCCCCTCCCTCTCTCCCCCTCCCTCCATCCTCCCCTCCCTCTCTCCCCCTCCCTCCAACCCTTCCCTCCCTCCCTCCACTCCCCTCCCTCCCTCCCTCCTCCCCTCCCTCTCTCCCCCTCCCTCCAACCCTTCCCTCCCTCCCTCCACTCCCCTCCCTCCCTCCCTCCTCCCCTCCCTCTCTCCCCCTCCCTCCAACCCTTCCCTCCCTCCCTCCACTCCCCTCCCTCCCTAGGAGATAGATTTAAATAATGTGAATAACTAAAAATATAACCGATTTCAATGAAACTTCTTCCATTAGCACCAGAGGGACGACGGTGAGTAAGGTGGGCCAAAATTGTCGCGCTATCTTGTACCGTTTTGGCTGTAGTTCAGGAACAAACAAACAAACAAACAAACAAACAAACGAGAGTTTTAGTATATAGATGAAGAAGGATCCCAACCCGGAATGCCGCTTGTCCATGTCGTCCAGAGATGTTACCTGACAGTCAGCATCTTTATCCTAGCATGGGAACAGCTTTAAGGCAAGAGGGGCAAGGTTTAACAGAGATGTGCGGGGCGGGTTTTTTACAGAGGGTAGTCAATGCCTGGAAAGTGCTGCCAGAGTTGAAGATTGATGCAGATACATGAGAGGCTTTTAAAAAACTTTTAGACAGGCTCATGGATAAGCTGGGAATGAAGGGGGGCAGGTTTTGTGTAGGTTTAGTTTAGTTTGGTTTAGTTTAGAGATACAGCGTGGAAACAGGCCCCATTGGCTCACCGAGTCCGTGCCGACCAGCGATCAGCCCATGCTCTAGCACTACCCTACACACCAGGGACAACTTACAACTTACGGAAGCCAATTAGCCTACAAGCCTGCACGTCTTTGGAGTGTGGGAGGGAACCGGAGCACCCGGAGAAAACCCACGCAGTCACAGGGAGAACGGACAAGCTCCGTACAGACAGCGCCCGTAGTCAGGATGGAACCCGGGCCTCTGGCGCTGTGAGGCAGCAACTCTACCGCTGCACCACCGTGATGCCCCAGGTAGATAAGTGATGGTCTTGGCATCATGTTCAGTACAGACATTGTGGGCTGGAGGGCCTGTTCTTTTCCTGCACTGTTATATGTGTTATGTTCTATGTTCTATTTTGACCCACAGAGTTATTTCAGCATAGAGTCATAGAGTCATAGAATTATACCACTCTACGCAAAGAGCGTAGAGGCAGGCCCTTTGGCCCAACTCGCCCGCAGCGACCAACATGTCCCATCTACACCAGTCCCTCCTGCCCACATCTGGCCCATATCCCTCCAATGGGATGGCGGGACTGTCATATGAGGATTGATTGGAAAGACTAGACTTGTATTCACTGGAGTTTAGAAGGATGAGAGGGGATCCGATAGAGACGTATAACATTATAAAAGGACTGGACAAGCTAGATGCAGGAAAAATGTTCCCATTGTTGAGGGAGTCCAGAACCAGGGGCCACAGTCTAAGAATAAAGGGGAGGCCATTTCAAACTGAGGTGAGAAGCAACTTTTTCACCCAGAGAGTTGTGAATTTGTGGAATTCTCTGCCACAGAGGGCAGTGGAGGCCAATTCACTGAATGAATTTAAAAGAGATTTAGATAGAGCTCGAGGGGCTAGCGGAATCAAGGGATACGGGGAGAAGGCAGGCACGGGTTACTGATTGTGGATGATCAGCCATGATCACAATGAATGGTGGTGCTGGCTCGAAGGGCCTTCTCCTGCACCTATTTTCCATGTTTCTATGTACCCTGTCCTATCCATGAAGCTGTACTATTTTGCTCAAATTTCCAGCTTCTGTAGTTCCTTGTTTCTCTGGTCTAGTCTTGATTAAGAGTAGGATTATAACAGGACCCCGAGATGCTGGCAGACATGTCCCGGCAGAGGGGCTTTATACACTTGGCTCTCTTCTGTTACCTACCCTGAGGATTGATAAGGACTTTGGTGCCCCCTGCTGTTCCTGTGTATCTGTGCATGACAGACTCTGGCTCCTGATTTCTGTGTCCAGAGTCAATGGAAAAGCAGATAGTTCTGTGAAGTCTTTTTGTTTCCACTAAACCATTCCACGGATGCCTTTAGCACAGGAACACTGGCCTTTTCTGATCTTCTTTTCTTGTTGAAAAAGCAACTTCTGTCAATGACCGGCATAGGTGGCGCAGCGGTAGAGTTGCTGCCTCACAGCGCCAGAGACCTGGGTTCGATCATGACTACAGCTGCTGTCCGTACGGAGTTTGTACGTTCTCCCCGTGACCTGCGTGGGTTTTCTCCGGGTGCTCCGGTTTCCTCCCGCACTCCAAAGATGTGCAGGTTTGTAGGTCAATTGGCTTCTGTAAATTGTCCCTGATGTGTAGAATAGAGCTAGTATGTGGGTGATCGATGGGTGGCCTGGACTTGGTGGGCCATAGGCCCCGTTTCCTTATTGTATTTCTAAAGGTTAAAGTAAAGTCCAGCAGATCCAACCCTCGCCTGTCCAATCTTCCTCGTAGGCCACCCCACCAATAGACGATAGACATAGACAATAGGTGCAGGAGGAGGCCATTCGGCCCTTCGAGCCAGCACCGCCATTCAATGTGATCATGGCTGATCATTCTCAATCAGTACCCCGTTCCTGCCTTCTCCCCATACCCCCTGACTCCGCTATCCTTAAGAGCTCTATCTAGCTCTCCTTTCCAGGTAGATATTCTTGGAACTACGTCTAATAATTTAATATATTTTCTTACTTAAGTAGACCAATGTAGATAAACAAAACTAAACTAAACCAAACTAAACTAAATTAAACTGAACACAACACAAGAGATTATTTGACCCGTGAAGTCTGTCCCACCAACATGTCAGTGTAGCTGAGTAAACTGCACTGAGATTCAGGTTCAGTGTGTTTATTGGCATATACAGCAAGGTGCAATTAGATTCCTTGTACATGTGAAGCTCACAGAGTAAACAGTACACACACAGTGATGATAACTGCAACAGTAAATACAATGGTTACTGCAGAATGATGCAAAGTTTGTAATGCAATCTGAGGTTTAAAGAAAAAATCTTAAACTACCATAATGGAATAACAAGACCACATAAGGCAGCACCTCTGGGACGAAGGAGTGGAAGAAGTGATTGCTTCAGGAGTCCAGTAGCAGCAAGAAGCTGTACTGAAGTTAGGTCGTGTGGGCTCTCATAAGTTCAGAAGTGTTAGAAGCAGACTTAAGCCATTCAGCACATCAGGTCTACTCCGCCATTCAATCATGGCTGATCTATCTTTCCCTCCTAACCCCCATTCTCCTGCCTTGTAAATTGTCCCTAGTGGTTGTAGGTTAGCATTAGTTAGTGTGCGGGGATCGCTGGTCGGTGCGGACTGGGTGTGACGAAAAGCCTGTTTCTGCGCTGATTCTCTGCAGTAAACTAAACTAAAGGATATCAAATAATAGTCCACACGTCATAATAACACGACTTAAATTCCCCTCATGTTGCTATATTTTAACCGCACGCTTGACCTCAGAAATGTCCTGTTCGATAACAAGATTATTGGAAATCTATGGATATGTTCTCACCTTGCCCAGTGTATCAAATTAGCTGTACATTATAATCAGTTCATTAACTTTGACAGTATTGGATATCAAGTGGGGATAAATAATCAACATCCCCCAACATCACCACCTCCATGTCCCTCCTTAGGTTTCATGTCCGAGATGTGAAGGAATGAAGGAACTGCAGACGCTGGTTTACACTGAAGACAAACACAAAATGCTGGAGTAACTCAGCGGGACAGGCAGCATCACTGGAGAGAAGGAATGGGTGACGTGTTGGGTCGAGACCCGTCTTTCAGACTGAAAGTCAGAGGCTACAGGTATGGAAGGGTAAGGTGCGAACATGACAGATCAAAGCAGACGACGATCAAGGAAATGTAGAATGGTTCATCGTTGGTTGAGGGGAAGGTGACAACGAGGCAGACACACAGTAAAATGAATCAGGAGGACGGTGGATCTGGTCGGAGAACTAGGGTGGGGGAGGGACGGAGAGAGAGAGGGTAAGCACGGGTTACTTGAAGTTTGAGAAATCAGTACTCATACCGTAGGGTTGTAAGCTGCCCAAGCGAAATATCCAAGATGGTCAGTCGACACCGATCAGCCAAAACATTATGACCTGATGAGCCAAAACATTATGACCACCTGCCTAATATGCTGTTGGTCCTCCGTGTGCAGCCCCATACGCAGCAGGGTGCGATGCACTGTGTATTGTGACACATTCCTCCCGTGACCACCATTAACATTTTCTGTGACTTGTGCCACTGTCGACCTTCTGTTGGTTCGGACCAGACGGGATAGCCTTCGTTGCCCTCGCGCATCGATGAGCCTTGGGCGCCCAACACCCTGCCTGTCGCCGGTTTGTGGTTTGTCCCTCCTCGGACCACTGTCCTCCACTGCCTTCTGAGGCAGAGAATTCCACAGATATGTTTCAGAGATGCTCTGACCCAGTCGTCTGGCCATAACAATTTGGCCCGTGTCAAAGTCGCTCAGGTCTTTACTCCTGCCCATTTCTCCTGCATCCAACACATCAACTTCAAGAACTGACTGTTCACTTGCTGCCTAATATATCCCACCCCTTGACAGGTGCCATTGTAACAGGATAATTAATGTTATTCACTTCTCCTGTCAGTGGTCATAATGTTTTGGCTGATCGGTGTATGGTTGCCAGTGAAATATGCGCGTTGTGTGTGCGGCATGAGCCATGTGTAATGTTCAGCTGTGATACGCCTGGTTTTCGGGTCCTCTTTGAACCTAGTTCTTGTCCACTCTTACTTCTCACCTACTCCACGCAACCAGCAATGTTAAAAGTAGGAGAAATGTCCTTCGCACAAAACGAAAAAAGGTGGGTCACGTGGCAGGCAGTGGAGTTGCTACCTTATGGCACCATAGAACCGGCTTCGACCCTGACCACGGGGGCTGTCTGTAATATCACAGCAAACTAACGAGATGCTTCGCAGTTTAGCACATTGTACTCCATCAGCCGCCATCTCACGCATTCTCTGGGTCTGACATTATCCCCTGAAACCTCTCTGTATCATCCTCACAGCGGTAGAGTTGCTGCCTCACAGCGCCAGAGACCCGGGTTCCATCCTGACTACGGGTGCTGTCTGTATGGAGTTTGTACATTCTCGCTGTGACCAAGTGGATTTTCTCCGGGTGCCCTGGTTTCCCCCCACATTCCATGATGTACAGATTTGTAGGCTAATTGGCTTCATTAAAATTACTCCAGGTGTGTAGCACTGGGATAACATAGAACTGGTTGTATGTGGGATCAGTGGTCGGTCTGGACTTGGTGGGTCAAAGGACCTGTTTCCACACTGTTTCTAAACAAAACCAAACTAATATTATCTTCCAGTCTCCGTTGAATGTCAAACCAATCACTTGAACATTGTGAAGGTATCACAAAAAGCTGGAGTAACTCAACGGGTCAGGCAGCATCTCTGGAGAGAAGGAATGGGTGACGTTTCGGATCTTGACCCTTCTTCAGACTTGAACATTGTACTCTACTCCAAGTCTGTTCTTAATGAAATATGCATCCAGCTTCGTTGTATATGTCAAAAAGCCTGGTTTTCAATGCATTTAATTACATGTATTCCATTCACAAAATGCTGGAGTAACTCAGCAGGTCAGGCAGCATCTCAAGAGAGAAGGAATGGGTGCCGTTTCAGGTCAAGACCCTTCTTCAGACCGATTCCATGACAGGAATAGATCGGGTAGATGCACAGAGTATCTTCCCCAGAGTAGGGGAATTGAGGACCAGAGGACACAGGTTCAAGGTGAGGGAGGGGAAAGATTTAATAGGAACCTGAGTTTTCACACAGAGGGTGGTGGGTGCATGGAACGAGCTGTCGGAGGAGGTAATTGAGGCAGGGACTATCGCAATGTTTAAGAAACGTTTAGACAGGTACATGGATAGGACAGGTTTGGAGGGATATGGGGCAAACGCGGGCAGGTGGGACTAGTGCAGATGGGACACGTTGGCCGGTGTGGGCAAGTTGGGCTGAAGGGCTGGTTTCCTCGCAGTATCACTCTATGACTCTATTCCCATTCTCCGCAGAGGTCAAGTTAAATAACTTTGTTTGTGCTGCTTCTCCCATTCCTCAGTGCGATGTAAAAACATGGATCATGTCTCCAGTTAATCTATTGTGCAAGATAAACACATGCACCTCTTTGTCTTATCTTCAGATCTCAGGGCCTCAAGGAGATACATATAAATCAGTAAAGAGATCTCTTTGGTTGATTTTCTGTTCTGCTAAAGTAATTTGAGATCAAAATGAATGAGGAAGAATGTATATCAGAGGGTTTTCAAGGCATCCTTACTGTCAGTGTTTATTTAACTTTGTCAAGGCATAGATTTGACATCCAGAGGACATAGATTTAAGGCGAGGGGGGGGGAGATTTAATAGGAACCTGAGGGGTAATGTTTTCGAGCAAAGGTTGGTGGGTGTATGGAACGAGCTGCCGAAGGAGGTGGTTGAGGCTATAGTTAACCCATCCCTCACACATAAACACGGCGTCTTTATCTGCCGACATCAGGCACAGTAAAATGTTTATCGCAACACAAGGCAAAGGGAAGTTTTGAGCATCTGCGATGAGCAGACTGTTTGCAGCTCAAACAGTGACAGGGTCAGCATGAATCTCCTCATCAACCCTGGGGCTAGGAGGCAATGCATCTGCCAGGGTTCCCACCGAGCACCTCGTGCTGCAAGTGTGGCTTGGGCCTGCCTGATCAAGGACAGCCAGCAAGCAGGGCGTACTTCAGGAGAAAGGGTCTCGCCCCGAAACATCACCCATTCCTTCTCTCCAGAGATGCTGCCTGTGCCGCTGAGTCGCTCCCAGCATTTAGTTTCGTTTATTGTCGTTTATTGTGTGAAAAGCTTCTTTTCTTGCTCATGAGTTCATAAATGATAGGAGCAGAATTAGGCCATTCGGCCCATCAAGTCTACTCTGCCATTCAATCATTGCTGGTCTATCTCTCCCTCCGAACCCCATTCTCCTGCTTTCTCCCCATAACCCCTAACACCCGCACTAATCATGCGCTGTCCATTCAACGGAAAGACTATTCATGATTACAGTCAAACCATTAACAGTGTACAGATCCAGGATAAAGGGAATAATGTTTAGTGCGAGATAAAGTCCAGTAAAGTCTGATTAAAGACAGTCCGAGGGTCTCTAATGAGGTAAATGGGAGGTCAGGACCGCTCTCTTGTTGGTGGTAGCTCAGCTGCCTGATAACAGCTGGGAAGAAACTGTCCCTGAATCTGGAGGTGTGCGTTTTCACACATCTGTACCACTTGCCTGATGGGAGAGGGGAGAAGAGGGAGGGACCGGGGTGAGACTGGTCCTTGATTGTGCTGCTGGCCTTGCTGAGGCAGCGTGAGGTGTAGATGGAGTCAATGGAAGGGAGGTTTGTGTTTGTGCGATGGTCTGGGCTGTGTCCACAACTCTTGTGATTTCTTGCGGTCTTGGATGGAGCTATTCCCAAACCAGGCTGTGATGCATCCCGATAAAATGCTTTCTACCCCTTGACACCCTTTTAAGCACATCTTAGCTACCTTCATCAATTCCTTGAAGAACGCAATGCAGACGTGCAAAAAACAAAATCACTCAGCATCTTCAGAAGGAAGATCAAAGAGGTCCTTCTGCAGTTGTACAGGGCCCTAGTGAGACCTCACCTGGAGTACTGTGTGCAGTTTTGGTCTCCAAATTTGAGGAAGGATATTTTTGCTATTGAGGGTGTGCAGCCTAGGTTTACTAGGTTAATTCCCAGAATGGCGGGATTGTCATATGTTGAAAGACTGGAGTGACTAGGCTTGTATACACTGGAATTTAGAAGGATGAGAGGGGATCTTATCGAAACGTACAAGTTTATTAAGGGGTTGGATACGTTAGAGGCAGGAAACATGTTCCCAATGTTGGGGGAGTCCAGAACCAGGGGCCACAGTTTAAGAATAAGGGGTAGGCCATTTAGAACTGAGATGAGGAAAAACTTTTTCAGTCAGAGAGTTGTGAATCTGTGGAATTCTCTGCCTCAGAGGGCAGTGGAGGCCAATTCTCTGAATGCATTCAAGAGAGAGCTAGATAGAGCTCTTAAGGATAGCGGAGTCAGGGGATATGGGGAGAAGGCAGGAACGGGGTACTGATTGAGAATGATCAGCCATGATCACATTGAATGGCGGTGCTGGCTCGAAGGGCCGAATGGCCTCCTCTTGCACCTATTGTCTATTGTCTAAAATATTCCTTAGGGTCAGATTCACTTCATGTTTCCCACAACTTACAGCTTGGTTTCCTGAAACTATGGTTTGATGCTCCATCTCTGATCAGTCACTAGATAGACACAAAACGCTGGAGTAACTCAGCGGGACAGGCAGCATCTCTGGAGAGAAGGAATGGGTGACGTTTCTGGTCGGGACGTATTGTGTCTATCTTCGGTGTAAACCAGCATCCTTCCTACTTATGTCTGATCTGTGAGTTGTCATTTTACAAGATTCTGCCCCCAATCTCCAGCCTCTTCAGAGAAGGTACATGATGGAGTGTTCTGTAAGCTTGCAGGTCCATGCTCCCTGATCAGTCCATCACCAGAATGTCAGCAATTCACTCTGTGTCTTTTTCTCAACCAGCATCTGCAGTTGCTTTGTATTCATTTTATATGCTCCACTGCAAAATCTCCTAAAGGTATACCTACTCTGAAGAAGGGTCTCGACCCGAAACGTCACCCATTCCTTCTCTCCTGAGATGCTGCCTGACCTGCTGAGTTACTCCAGCATTTTGTGAAATAATACCTACTTTGAAGAAGTTTAGTTTAGTTTAGTTTAGTTTAGTTTAGTTTAGTTTAGTTTAGTTTAGTTTAGTTTAGTTTAGTTTAGTTTAGTTTAGTTTAGTTTAGTTTAGTTCAGTTCAGTTCAGTTCAGTTCAGTTCAGTTTAGTTTAGTTTAGTTTAGTTCAGTTCAGTTCAGTTCAGTTCAGTTTAGTTTAGTTTAGTTTAGTTTAGTTTAGTTTAGTTTAGTTTAGTTTAGTTTAGTTCAGTTCAGTTCAGTTCAGTTCAGTTCAGTTTAGTTTAGTTCAGTTCAGTTTAGTTTAGTTTAGTTTAGTTTAGTTTAGTTTAGTTCAGTTCAGTTTAGTTTAGTTTAGTTTAGTTTAGTTTAGTTTAGTTTAGTTTAGTTTAGTTTAGTTTAGTTTAGTTTAGTTTAGTTTAGTTTAGTTTAGTTTAGTTAAGTTAAAGATACAGTGTGGAAACTGGACCGTATGCCCACTGAGTCCGTGCCAACCAGCAATTGCCTGCACATTAGTTGTATCCAACACTGAGGACAATTTACAAAACCCACACTGTCACAGGAAGAACAAACTTACAGACAGCACCTGCAGTCAGGATTCAACCCAGGTCTCTGGCGCTGTAAGGCAGCAACTCTATTGTGCTGAAGAGGGGTCTCGACCCGAAATGTCACCCATTCCTTCTCTCCAGAGATGCTGCCTGACCTGCTGAGTTACTCCAGCTTTTTGTGTCTATCTTCAGTTTAAACCAGCGTCTGCGGTTCCTTCCTAACCAAGTCTTCTGTACTGCCCCCCCCCCCCGTGATCACCTGCCGGGCTTTGTCCCGCTCTCACCTCTCTTCCAGTTTCCCCCTCTAACCCTCCCCCTTCACCTCAGTCAGTCTGAAGAACTGGTCCCGATCCGAAACGTCACCTATCCATGTTCCCCAGAGATGCTGCCTGACCCGCTGAGTTACTCCAGCACTCTGTGAAACGTCACCTATCCATGTTCTCCACAGATGCTGCCTGACCCGCTGAGTTACTCCAGCACTCTGTGAAACGTCACCCATCCATGTTCTCCAGAGATGCTGCCTGACCCGCTGAGTTACTCCAGCACTCTGTGAAACGTCACCCATCCATGTTCTCCAGAGATGCTGCCTGACCCGCTGAGTTACTCCACCACTCTGTGAAACGTCACCTATCCATGTTCTCCACAGATGCTGCCTGACCCGCTGAGTTACTCCAGCACTCTGTGAAACGTCACCTCTCCATGTTCTCCACAGATGCTGCCTGACCTGCTGAGTTATTCCTGCATTTCCCGCGGCCATGTTTTGTAAACCACCATCTACAGTTCTTTGTGTCTACTATTGAAAACTACTTTGTTACTGGGATACTAAAAAGATTGCAAGGCAATTGACAATGTTAAGACTCAGAAGGGATGGTCTGTTTCGACATGCTTCATTGTGATTAAGTACTCTTAGACACTTCATGCGCTGTGATCCTGAGGGAGACGGGTTAAAGTTACGTGAAAAGTCTTCAAGTGACCTGGCTTTGGCTTAAAGAAATTGATAGCTGGCCTTAGAATAACAGACCGAAAAGAACAAAAAGTCGCTGATCTCCAGATTTGATTCCCTACAGGCCAATTAGCACAAAGCCAAAGATAACACAATGTGCTCTCCCAATTTTGGCGGCACGGTGGCGCAGCGGTAGAGTTGCTGCCTTACAGCGAATGCAGCGCCAGAGACCTGGGTTTGATCCCAACTACGGGCGCCGTCTGTACGGAGTTTGTACGTTCTCCCCGTGACCTGGTTTTTCTCCGAGATCTTCGGTTTCCTCCCACGCTCCAAAGACATGCAGGTTTGTAGGTTAATTGGCTTGGTAAATGTAAAAATTGTCCCTAGTGTGTGTAGGATAGTGTTAGAGTGCGGGGATCGCTGGTTGGCGCCGGCCCGATGGGCCGAAGGGCTTGTTTTTGCGCTGTATCTCTAAGGTAAACTAAACTAATGCCAGAAAGATTTTTTCAACAATGGACACCAAGTGGAGTAACTCAGCGGATCAGGCAGCATCAACGGAGAACATGGATAGGTGACGTTTCAGGTGGGGACCCGTCTTCAGTGTGTAGAAGGGTCCCGACCCGAAGCCTCATCTATCCATGTTCTCTGTAGTTGCTGCTTAACCCACAGAATTACTCCACCACTTTGTGTCCTTTTGTGTAAACCAGCATCTGCAGTTCCTTGATTCTTCAGGATTCGGATAAAGATGTCAAGAGAGGAATAGATCGGGCAAACGCACAGAGTCGCTGGCTCAGAGAAGGGGAATCGAGAGCCAGAGGACATAGGTTTAAGGTGAGGGGGGGAAAGAGTTAAGAGGAACCTAAGGGGTATCTTTTTCACACAAAGGGTGGTGGGTGTATGGGACGAGCTGCTGGAGAAGGCAGTCTGAAGAAGGGTCTCGACCCAAAACGTCACCCATTGTTTCTCTCCTGAGATGCTGCCTGACCCGCTGAGTTACTCCAGCATTCTGTGATGCCAGAGAAGGTAGATTAGGCAGGGACTATCACAACATTTAAGAACCATATAGACAAGTACATGGATAGGTCATAAGGTCATAAGTGATATGAGCAGAATTAGGCCATTCGGCCCATCAAGTCTACCCTGACATTCAATTATGGCTGATCTATCTCTCTAACTCCATTCTCCTGCTTGACACTTGACACCCGTACCAATCCAAAATCGATCTATCTCTGCTTTAAAAATATCTATAGCGGCAACTTTAGTCCTTCCCAATAAAGTCCTTAAGCTTACCGATGATGAACCAGGGGAGCGATATTTCTTGACGGAACTAACAACAACAGAGAGATCTTCACGACATTGCACTTTAGTTAGTCGTTTATTGAAGTAAAAATACAAACAGATTAGTATATCTCCTGTCGTTTACTTGTTTGTTTGGTAAGAACTTAGTATCTCACTATCACTCCTTCGTATCCTGTTACTGACTTACTAAAACCCCATGTATATAGGCTTCGATTGTGACCTGTATGGCTACTAAACCCTATGTCGAGCAGGCTCCTGGTATTACTGAAGCACTACTCCAGTGCTGGCTGAATTATACTCATAATTCTGGTCCCTCCCATGGCTCCTCCCAGTCCATATATGTAACCTATTATTATCTCATGCCAACCCCCGGTGTCCAAAAATAACACAGCAGGATACAGAATAATATAATAATATGTTAAGATAACTAATGATCACAAAATGGCTCCTGCAATATCCATTGATAGGATAGGTTTGGTGGGACAGGGGACGAGTCTAGATGGCACATGTTGGTCGGTCATTGGCCTGTTTCCACTCTGTAAGACTCGGTGGCGCTATGATGTTTCTGAAATAGCTGCCTCTCACAAGCTCCACTGTAGCTCTGCCCTTAATTAATGAAGACCAAGCACCTAATGAAAACTGAGCGCAGACGTCAATGGTGCGGCCCAATTGAACTCTCCTTCCAGTCATTGACTACATATCCCTGTTAATCAGTCCTTGCCATCGCAGCCTAGTCCGAACACAGAATGCAGATCAGGCAATATTTGCTGACAAATAGATAGAAGCAATATCTTCCGCCGAGGCAGGGATTGTAAACTAACGATTAGTGTGAGAGAGCCGTGGAGCAGAAACGGTGTTAGCTCTGCCACTTCCCTCGTGGCACACATCTATTTTCAATCTCCACAGGTAAACGACCGCTGAAGCTCAATTGTTAATTACAAAATATTCTAATCCAAATCTTAATTGCGGATCCACTATTAATTGCCTCCCGTTCCTATTTAAAAGACAACTTGCAGGTGTTTGTAGAAAACACATGGATAAAACGTGGTGGCGCAGCGGTAGAGTTGCTGCCTCGCAGCGCCAGAGACCCGGTTCGATCCTGACCACAGGTGAATGAATGAATGAATGAATGAATACGTTTATTGGCCAAGTATGTGCATATACAAGGAATGTGCCTTGGTGCTCCGCCCACAAGTGACAACACAAACATACAGTTAACAATTGAGAATAAAGCATAAACATATCAAAACAATAAGGATATAACATTACAGTCTAAACATGTGGGTGAAAATAAACCAGAGCAAAACAGAGACTACAGACTTTGGTTATTGAGTAGAACCATCACTCGTGGGAAAAAAGCTGTTTTTATGTCCGGCTGTGGCTGCTTTGACAGTCCGGGTGCTTGCCTGTGCGGAGTTTGCACATTCTCCATGTGACCATGTGGGTTTTACATGGATAGGACATGCTTGGAGGGATGGGGGGGCAAACGGAGGCAGGTGGGGCTAGTGTAGATGGGACATGTTGGTCGGTGTGGGCAAGTTGGGCTGAAGAGGCCTGTTTCCACACTGTACGACTATGACTCAATGAATCTGTGTCCTCTGGTTTCCTCCCACATTCCAACGATGTACAGGTTTGTAGGTTAATTGGCTTCAGTAAAAACCAAAGGTAATAGAGCAGAGCAAGATAGGCCACTCAACCCTAAAAACCGTAGTACGTCATAGTGCCATTTTAGTAGGCAGAGACTAGCAGAAACATTTTTAAAGAAAAATAACAAAAATCTGTGAATTGATAGATGAGATATATTCTGCATTTTAATGGCATCATCACACATACAGTTCCCCCAAAACACTGATTACACTGCGAGAGGCATAACGAACGGCGGGTCTTGCTTACTAAAATGGCGGACGTTACGATCCTTTGCGTACTACACTTCAGTATAGGCGTTTTCGACGGAGTGGTTCATCTTGCTCCTCTAGTATCTTTGGTAAAAATTGTCCCTCGTGTGAAGGATAGTGCTAGTGTACAGGGATCACTGGTCGGCACAGACTCGGTGGGCTGAAGGGCCTGTTTCTCTGAAGTAAAACTAAACTCAACTATAGCACACGCTCTGCAATTACTTTCCATCTGAGTCCGTGGATGAAATGTTTGGACATCTCTTTGACACTTAAATCACACGCTACAGAAACTGAAGGCAACAGGAATCAAAAGACCTGGTACTAGCAAACATTGTCTGCATTACTCACATCATGTTTGCTCATTGAGGTTATTGAGTTTATTGGTACTGTTAAAAGTTGGACTTGGGTGGGATGACATTGTTTTGACCGAATGATATGAGATCTAGATTGGACCATTAATAGAGTCATAAAGTCATAGAGTCATAGAGTCATAGAGCAAGGTAACAACTTGCCCACACCGACCAACATGTCCCATCTACACTAGTCCCACCTGCCTGCAGTTGGCCCATCTATATACTAAAACTCTCGTTTGTTTGTTTGTTTGTTCCTGAACTACAGCCAAAACGGTACACGATAGCGCGACAATTTTAGGCCCACCTTACTCAACGTCTTCCCTCTGGTGCTAATGGAAGAAGTTTCATTGAAATTGGTATTATATTTTTTAAGTTATTCACATTTTAAAGTTTAAATCTACCGAGAGGGAGGGAGGGGGGAGGGAGGGGAGGGAGGGAGGATGAGGGGGGGTTGAGGGGGATGACGTGAGGGGAGGGGGGGAGGGAGGTGGTGGAGGGAGGGGAGGGAGGTAGGATAAGGGGGGTGGAGGGGGATGAAGTGAGGGGAGGGGGGGAGGGACGGGGTGAGGGGGAGGGGGAGGGGAGGGAGGGGGGAAGAGAGGGGGGATGGGGGAAGAGGGGAGGGAGAGGAGAGGGTGCTGCACCAATGCAGGAGAGGTTTGTGCCCAATGGGTCCACTTGGTCTACTATCCTTCTAAACCGGTACTATCGATGTACCTGTCCAAATGTCTTTTTAACATTGTGATAGTCCCTGCCTCAACTACCTCCTCTGGCAGCTCGTTACATACACCTGCAGACCTTGGTGTAAAAAGTTACCCCTCAGATTCCTATTAAATCATTCCCTTAATCCTCAACTTAAACCTAAGTCTTCCGATTCTTGATTCAAGGCAGGATCGGCAGACTCTTTCTGATTCAAATTTTGTTGGATGTCCTTTTGATGAATCCGACCCATCCTTTGGAAGCAGGATAGCTGCCAAGTAGAACTGACCCTCAACGTCTTACCTCTAGTAAGACCTTGGATGTTCGAGTTGGACTCCAGAGACTTGAGGCCCCAAATCTGGACTGAAACGTACATCGAGGGAGTGCTGGCCTGTTGGAGGTGCCGGCTTTCTGAGGACCTGTTCAGAATTTAGACTTTGGAGAGACTTTCGAGCGCGGAAACCGGCCCTTCGGCCCACCGAGTCCGCGCCGACCTGCGATCATCCTTCACACTAGAGTCAATTTACAATTTTACAGAAGCCAATTAACCTGCAAACCTGTACGTCTTTGGAGTGTGGGGGGAAACCGGAGCACCCGGAGAAAACCCACACAGTCCACAGGGACAAACTCCACGCACGGGCGGCACCCATAGTGGGGTTCGAACCCGGGTCTCTGGCGCTGCGAGGCAGCAACTCTACCGCTGCGCTCTGTTACAATGATGTTCTCACGACCTGTTCCTTCTCGGCCACAAAAGAAGTTTGGTGACCACTCAAGACCCATAGATTCAGGAGTAGTACCTGCAGAACGGAAAATTAAAAATGGTCTACCCTTGTTCAAAAAAAGGTACAGGTTAAACCCAGGCTAGGCAGTTCAGCCTTGGTGGTGGGAAGGTTCCAACAACAAAGCTTCTCAAGTGCGCAGCGGGTAGTGCTGCTGCCTCACAGAGACAGAGACCTCAGTTCGATCCTGACCTCGGGATTTGCACGTTCTCCCTGTGAGTTTCCTTCAGGTGCTCCGATTTCCTGTCACATCCAAAGACATGCCAATTACCACCAATGCCTCAACCTGCCTCCAGAGGTGATCTTCCCCCTAAATGAAACCCTGAGTCACTAGGTCTAACTTCGTATCCCATCACGACTAGTCCTTGCACATCAGTCACTGAAATTAAGCATTGCAGGTACAGCAGGCAGTGAAGAAATCAAACGGCATGTTGGCCTTCATAGCGAGAGGATTTGAATATGGGTGCAAGGAGGTCCTATTACAGTTGTACAGGGCCCTGGTGAGACCACACCTGGAGTACTGTGTGCAGTTTTGGTTTCCTAATTTGAGGAAGGACATTCTTGCTATTGAGGGAGTGCAGCGTAGGTTCACCAGGTTAATTCCCGGGATGGTTGGACTGACATATGATGAAAGTCTGAAGAAGGGTCTCGACCCGAAACATCACCCATTCCTTCTCTCCTGAGATGCTGCCTGACCTGCTGAGTTACTCCAGCATTTTGTGAATAAATACCTTCGATTTGTACCAGCATTTGCAGTTATTTTCTTACACTATGATGAAAGAATGGGTCGACTGGGCTTGTATTCACTGGAATTTAAAAGGATGAGAGGGGATCCTATAGGAACATATAAAATTCTTAAGAGATTGGACAGGCTAGATGCAGGAAAAATGTTCCCGATGTTGGGGGAGTCCAGAAACAGGGGTCACAGTTTCACAATAAGGGGTCGGCCATTTAGGACTGAGATGAGGAAAAACCGCATCACCCAAGGAGTTGTGAATCTGTGGAATTCTCTGTCACAGAAGGCAGTGGAGGCCAATTCTCTGGATGTTTTCAAGAGAGAGTTAGATAGAGCTCTTAGGGCTAAGGGAATCAAGGGATATGGGGAGAAAGCAGGAACGGGGTACTGATTTTGGGTGATCAGCTTTGATCATATTGAATTGCGGTGCTGGCTCGAATGGCCTACTCCTGCACCTATTGTCTATGGTTCTATGTTTCCACATGCGCTGAGCAATGAGTTGGATACATCGCACCGTCGCCAGCATCGCTCTGTGATACTTTGGATGGCATGAGCAATTGAATATTCCCCTGGTGGGTTGTCGTTCACATGAATAGTTGCCCAGCCTTGCACTGCAGCTAGGGGTTGCCAACCATCTCACTCCCAAATAAGGGACAAGGTGACGTCACCGCCCCGCGCCCCACGTGACCTCACCCAGCCAGCAGCCACGTGCTCCCACTCCACCAATGGCGGCCGCCCGGGCCGGGAGGCGGGTTGCTATGCAACCTCCGTTAGGCGGCGCCCGGGCTTCCGGACCTACACTGTCCGGACCTACACTGTCCAGACTGACACTGTCCGAGCCTACGGTGTCCGAGCCTACACTGTCGGGCCTACACTGTCCAGGCCTACACCGTCCTGACCTACACCATCCGGACCTACACTGTCCGGGCCTACAGTGTCCGGGACTACACTGTCCAGGCCTACACCGTCCTGACCTACACCATCCGGACCTACACTGTCCAGGCCTACAGTGTCCGGGACTACACTGTCCAGGACTACACCGTCCGGACCAACAGTGTCCGAGCCTACACTGTCCGGGCCTACAGTGTCCGGGCCTACATTGTCCGGGCCTACACTGTCCGCGCCTACAGCGCCCCCCGGGCCTAAGAAGGGACAAGGGCGGTCCCGTACAGGACAATCCAATTTAGCCCAAAATATGGGATGTCCCAGCTAATACAGGACAGTTGGCAACCCTAACTGCAGCATAGTCTGCTTCTCCTGGTGTAAAGACATTGCAGGCCATTATCTTTGCATTGCTGTTTGTAGATCTAAGGTAATACCAGATTTATCTAATTGTCATAACACTAGTGTTTCCAGAGGTGGGAGAGTCTAGAACTAGAGGGCACAGCCTCCAAATGAAAGGCTGCACTTTTTGAACAGAGATGAGGAGGAATTTCTTTAGCCAGAGGGTTATGAATCTGTGGAATTCATTGCCATAGATGATTGTGGAGGCCAAGTCAGTGGGTATTTTTAAAGTGGAGATTGATTGGTTTTTGATCAGCAGGTTACAGGTAGAATGACAGGAGAATGGTGTTGAGAGGAATAGATAAATCAGCCATGATTGAACAGTTGAGCAGGCTCGATGGGCCGAATGGCCTACGTTTGCTCCTATGACTTATGAGCATGAACTTATGACATCAATAACTACACTTCAACAAACTTAATTGACTGTAAACATGTCCTGGACATAAGATATAGGGGGCAAGTACAGGTCAAACACACACACACTCAAATCTGTTCGATTAAATCACTCAATATAAGAGATGACAAGAAAAAAGACACAAAGTGCTGGAGTGACTCAGCAGGTCAAGGCGACATCTCTGGAGAATATGGATCGGTGACGTTTCAGGTCTGTTTCTTTTGTTTCTTTATAGCGTCTTTATAAAAAAAGATGCAAAGTCAGAAAAAGATTCACAACCCAAAACGTCACCAACCCAGGTTACAGCAACCAGTGAATCTACCAGCCCACCCGTCTTTGAGATGTGAACCACGACACGTTTTCTGCCCAGATTGGAGAGGAGGCAGATGTTCCCTGGGGAAAACTGCATCGGTTACACGCAGGACTTGCGAACTCCACATAGACAGCACTGGAAGTCAAGACTGAACCAGGTTTCTCAGTGCACCAAAGTTGTCAAACTTAAGTACCCATTGAAAATGGAGGCAGGAAAATTTAGTTTCGTTTCGTTCAGAGATAGGGTTATATGTTTCGAGGTTTATAGACAATAGACAATAGGTGCAGGAGGAGGCCATTCGGCCTTACGAGCCAGCACCGCCATTCAATGTGATCATGGCTGATCATTCTCAATCAGTACCCCGTTCCTGCCTTCTCCCTATACCCCCTGACTCCGCTATCCTTAAGAGCTCTATCTAGCTCTGTCTTGAATGCATTCAGAGAATTGGCCTCCACTGCCTTCTGAGGCAGAGAATTCCACAGATTCACAACTCTCTGACTGAAAAAGTTTTTCCTCATCTCCGTTCTAAATGGCCTACCCCTTATTCTTAAACTGTGGCCCCTGGTTCTGGACTCCCCCAACATTGGGAACATGTTTCCTGCCTCTAACGTTTCCAGCCCCTTAATAATCTTATACGTTTCGATAAGATCTCCTCTCATCCTTCTTATGCGTTGTAAGGCAGCAACTCTACCGCTGAGCCACCATGCTGCCATGTGCTGCCTTGCCAGAACTGCTTAGTGCTTCAAGCATTCACTGTTTGGAAGGGTGTTTTTCGGATTGGAGGATTATGACTGGTGGTGTGTCTCAGAGTTCGGTGCTGGGCCCATTACTGCTTGTCATCTCTAATCAATAATGTGGATGAGAATGTACCATAAGTTTACAAGATAATCCTGCCTCAGTGTATAAAGTTCATAAGTTCATGTTCATGAGTTATAGGAGCAACATTAGGCCATTCGGCCCATCAAGTCTACTCCGACATTCAATCATGGCTGATCTATCTTTTCCTCTCAACTGCATTCTCCTGCCTTCGCCCCATAACCCCTGACACCCGCACTGATCAGGAATCTGCCAATCTCCGCCTTAAAAACAATAGACAATAGACAATAGACAATGGATAATAGGTGCAGGAGTAGGTCATTCGGCCCTTCGGCCCTTCGGGCCAGCACCGCCATTCAATGTGATCATGGCTGATCATTCTCAATCAGTACCCCGTTCCCGCTTTCTCCCCATACTCCCTGACTCCGCTATCCTTAAGAGCTCAATCTAGCTCTCTCTTGAATGTATTCAGAGAATTGGCCTCCACTGCCCTCTGAGGCAGAAAATTCCACAGATTCACAACTCTCTGACTGAAAAAGTTTTTCCTCATCTCTGTTCTAAATGGCCTACCCCTTATTCTTAAACTGTGGTCCCTGGTTCTGGACTCCCCCAACATTGGGAACATGTTTCCTGCCTCTAATGTGTCCAACCCCTTAATAATCTTATACGTTTCGATAAGATCCCCTCTCATCCTTATAAGATCCCCTCTCATCCTATGACTTTGTCTCCACAGCCGTCTCTGGCAATGAATTCCACAGATTCACCACCCTCTGACTAAATAAATTCCTCCTCTTCTACTTTCTAAAGGTACGTCCTTTTATTCTTAGGGTACGGCCTCTGGCCCTCGACTCTCCCACTAGTGGAAACATCCTCTCCACATCCACTCTATCCGGGCCTTTCACTATTCGGTAAGTTTCAATGAGGTCCCCCTTCATCCTCCTAAATTTGAATGGTTGTTCCTGTCATAGCTTGTTACTAGTTGGTTGGAACTTACGGAAATGTTTAGTTTAGTCTAGTTTAGAGATACAGCGCGGAAACAGGCCCTTCGGCCCACTGAGTCCGTGCCAACCAACAATCCCCGCACATTAACACTATCCTGCACACTCTAGGGACAATTTACAATCTTACCAAGCCAATTAACCTACAGACCTGTACGTCTTTGGAATATGGGAGGAAACCGAAGAACTCGGAGAAAACCCACGTTGGTCAAAGTACAAACTCCATATAGACAGCACCCGTAGTCAGGATCGAACCGGGGTCTCTGGCGCTGTAAGGCAGCAACTCTACCACTGCGCCACCGCGCCGCCCATGTCTCGAATACACTCCATGAGGTCTTCCTCAAGTCCGCCTGTGTTCATTTTATTTGCACATTCTGCATCCAGATGAGGGTGCCCTGTAATTATTGCATTGGCTTTGTCACAAGCCCCTGTTGTTGTGAATACTGCCCAGTCCATCACGGGTACTGACCTCCCCACCATCGAAGGGATCTACAGGAGTCACTGCCTCAAAAATGCAGCCAGCATCATCAGAGACCCACACCACCCTGGCCACGCTCTCATTTCACCCTTGCCATCGGGAAGAAGCTACAGGTATTATTGCCCTATTGTTTGTTTTGTGCGCGTACATATGTGTGCGCGTATATATGTGTGTGTGTGTGCGCGTGCGTGCGTGCGTGCGTGTGTGCGTGTGTGTGTGTGTGTGCGTAAAGGGGAGGCCATTTAAAACTGAGATGAGAAGAAACTTTTTCACCCAGAGAGTTATGAATTTGTGGAATTCTCTGCCACAGAGGGCAGTGGAGGCCAATTCACGGCATGAATTTAAAAGAGAGTTAGATAGAGCTCTAGGGGCTAGCGGAATCAAGGGATACGGGGAGAAGGCAGGCACGGGTTACTGATTGTGGATGATCAGCCATGATCACAATGAATGGCGGTGCTGGCTCGAAGGGCCAAATGGCCTACTCCTGCACCTATTTTCTATGTTTCTATAGAAACATGTTTCTCTGTTTCCATTTGTATGTGTATTTATACATACTCTCAACTTTATTTTCTCTCTCGTTTGTGATCTTGTTTACAGTGCACTATGTTTACATATTGTGTTGTGCTGCTGCAAGTAAGAATCTCATTGTTCTATCTGGGACACACGACAATAAAACACTCTTGACTCTTGACTATTGCTTGTGAGGTGATCAGCTATGGTAACATATCCTCCATACACCCCTCTGTTATCTCCTAAACTGGTTCCACTTGCTGACATTTTGAGACAACATCCTTTCTGACTTATTATCATAGTGTCATCCTTTATCATCAGTAAAATGCCTCTCCCTTTTCCATCTGTCTTCTTTTCCAAAGTACCCTGGAAGATATATCTCTTCCCCAGCCTCAGTCGCCTAGCAACCATGCCACAGCAAAGACTATTAGATCAAACACATTTGCCGTTATCTGTGCCGTTTACTTATCCGTCTCAGTTTAGTTTAGTTTAGAGTTACAGCGCGGAAACAGGCCCTTCGGCCCATCGAGTCCGTGCCGACCAGCGATCCCTGCACACCTACACTATCCTACACACTCCAGGGACAATTTACACACACACCAAGCCAATTAACCTACAAGCCTGTATGTCTTTGGAGTGTGGGAGGAAACCAGAGCACCCGGAGAAAACCCACGCGGTCACAGGGAGAACATATGAACTCCGTTCAGACAGCACCCGTGGTCAGGATGGAACCTGGGTCTCTGGCACTGTAAAGTAGCAACTCTAACGCTACACCACCGTGCTGCCCTTCATGTTCCATTTTTTTTAATGTGTATTCAGATAAAGAATTTTGACTTCTTGTCAACTTTCCATTTTCCTGTTGCACTCTTATCATTCTATGCCTCTCATTATAAAATGATAAGTTCATAAGTATTGGGAGCAGAATTAGGCCATTCGGCCCATCAAGTCTACTCCGCCATTCAATCATGGCTGATCTATCTCTCCCTCCTAACCCCATTCTCCTGCCTTCTCCCCGTAACCCCTGACACCCGTGCTAATCAAGAACCTATCGATTGCTGCCTTAAAAATACCCATTGACCTGGCCTCCACTGGCTTCTGTGGCAATGAATTCCACAGATTCAACGCCCTCTGAGTAAATAAATTCCTGCTCATCTCCTTCCTAAAGGCACGTTCTTCAATTCTGAAGCAATGGCCTCTGGTCCTAGACCCTCCCACTACTAGTGGAGACTCCCTCGTTGTACGAGGCATAGACAGGAGAGACGGTCAGAACTTTTTTTCCAAGGTGAGAAATGTCAAAGACTAGAGGGCATGACTTTCGGGGGAGAGAGGGGGCAATGTTTATTGGGGATGTGTGGGGCTAGTTTTTGATACGGAGAGTGGTGTGGGCCTGGAACATGGTGCCAGGAGAAGTGGTGGAGGCAGGTACAATAGTGGTATTTAAGAGGCCTTTAGGTTGGCACATCAATATGTAGGGAATGGAGGTCTCTGGATCATGTGAAGGCAGAGGTGATTAGTTGAACTTGGCATCATGTCCAACGGACATTGTGGGTGGAAGGGCCTGTTCCTGTGCTGAAATATTCTAGACGTGCTGAAACTTTTTAAACCAGCATCTGCAGTTCCTTGTAGCTCAATGTAGGCAGCAGCCTCATAACGAGAGGATGTCAGTGTAGGAGTAAAGAGGCTCTTCTGCAGTTGTATAGGGCCCTGGTAAGACCACATCTGGAGTATTGTGTACAGTTTTGGTCTCCTAATTTGAGGAAGGACATCCTTGTAATTGAGGCAGTGCAGCATACGTTCACGAGATTGATTCACTGGGATGGCTGGACTGTCATATGAGAAAAGATTGAAAAGACTAGGCTTTTATTCACTGGAGTTTAGAAGGATGAGAGGGGATCTTTCTAGAAACATATACAATTATAAAAGGACTGGACAGGCTAGACGGAGGAAAAATGTTCCCTATGTTGGGGGAGTCCAGAACCAGGGGCCACACAGTCTTAGAGTAAAGGGGAAGCCTTTTATCGGGCGGCACGGTAGCGCAGCGGTAGAGTTGCTGCTTTACAGCGAATGCAGCGCCGGAGACTCAGGTTCGATCCTGACTACGGGTGCTGCACTGTAAGGAGTTTGTACGTTCTCCCCGTGACCTGCGTGGGTTTTCTCCGAGATCTTCGGTTTCCTCCCACACTCCAAAGACGTACAGGTATGTAGGTTAATTGGCTGGGTAAATGTAAAAATTGTCCTTAGTGGGTGTAGGATAGTGTTAATGTACGGGGATCGCTGGACAGCACGGACTTGGAGGGCCGAAAAGGCCTGTTTCCGGCTGTATATATATGATATGATATGATATGATAAAACTGAGGTGAGAAGGAACTTTTTCACCCAGAGAATTTGTGGAATTCTCTGCCACAGAGGGCAGTGGAGGCCAAATCACTGGATGGATTTAAGAGAAAGTTAGATAGAGCTCGAGGGGCTAATGGAATCAAGGGATATGGGGAGAAGGCAGGCACGGGTTACTGATTGTGGACGATCAGCCATGATCACAATGAATGGCGGTGCTGGCTCGAAGGGCTGAATGGCCTCCTCCTGCACCTATTTTCTATGTTACTATGTTAACTGCAGATGCAGGTTTCTACTGAACATAGACACAAAGTGCTGGAGTAACTCAGCGGGGCTGGCATGCTCTGGAGAAAAAGAATAGGCGACGTTTCAGGTCAGAACCCTTCTTCTGACTGACTGAGTAGAGGGGGGAGAACTTGAGAAGGGTTCCGACGCGAAACATCATCTATTCCTTTCTCTCTAGAGATGCTGGCTGGCCTGCTGAGTTACTCCAGCACTCTGTGTCTATCTTCGGTGTGAACTGTTCTGTGATCTATGTTGTGTCCCTTGTAACTGTGGGCTGTCAGATGGATCATTTGGTCACCCGAACAGGCAGCCAAGGTTCTGGAACAACATCTCATTTGAAAACATTGGCTGCAGAGTGGCGCAGAGATAGAGTTGCTGCCTTACAGCGCCAGAGACCCAGGGTTGATCCTATCCAGAGTAGGGGAATCGAGAACCAGAGGACATAGGTTTAAAGTGAGGGGGAAAAGACTTAATAGGAATCGGAGGGGAAACATTTCCACACAAAGGGTGGTGGGTGTATGGAACGAGATGCCGGAAGAGGTAGTTGAGGCTGGGATTATCGCAACGTTTAAGAAACATTTAGACAGGTGCATTGATAGGACAGGATTACAGGGATATGGGCCAAACGCAGGAAGGTGAAGATGGGGCATGTTGGCCAGTGTGGGCAAGTTGGGCTGAAGTTTCCTTGCTGTATGGCTCGATGACTGTGATTCTATGATGCTATGACTGTGACACTCCAAGAACAGGGATTTTAATAATGTCTAGTTTAGAGATTCAGCGCGGAAACAGGCCCTTCGGCCCACCGGGTCCGCGCCGACCAGCGATCCCCGCACACGAGCACTATCCTACACCCACTAGGGACAATTTTTACATTTACCCAGCCAATTAACCTACAAACCTGTACGTCTTTAGAGTGTGGGAGGAAACCGAAGATCTCGGAGAAAACCCACGCAGTTCACGGGGAGAACGTACAATCTCCGTACAGACAGCTCCCATAGTCGGGATCGAACCCGGGTCTCCGGCGCTGCATTCGCTGTAAGGCAGCAACTCTACCACTGCAGCACCGTGCGGATCTGTATGGAGTTTGTACGCTCTCCCCGTGACCTGCGTGGGTTTTCTCCGAGATCTTCGGTTTCCCCCCGCACTCCAAAGACGTACAGGTTTGTAGGTTAATTGGCTGGGCAAATGTTTTAAAAAAATTGTCCCCAGTGGGTATAGGATGGTGTTAATGTGCGGGGATCGCTGGTCGGCGCGGACCCAGTAGGCCGAAGGGGCCTGTTTCCGCGCTGTATCTCTAAACAATGCCATGTACTAACTCAGTGATATCGTGAACTATGAAAAGAGACTTCCTGACCAGCTTTCACAACAGGCAAATATTTATGCTTTGAGTACAGGAGACACAGGGCCCCTTCTGAAGAAAAACCAAAGTCTCTGATCTGTATATTACAAAAGGTTAAACTGCATCTGCAGGTTTTGAAGACAGTGAGGGAGGTCTATGGGCTTCAAGCAAAGATTTTTAATAAGGCGACTGACAGTAAATAACATTGTCTCACGTGTCAGGTTTCACCAACAAGGAGGGCATTGTCTGGTCCTTCTGTACGGAAGCTTAGGGGGTTGTATGTAGAAAGGAGAGGCAGAAAACCTGATTTAAGTAAGTAAAACATTTGTTTAGTTTAGTGCAGCTTCGAGATACAGCGCAGAAACAGGCCCTTCGGCCCACTGAGTCCGCCCCGCCCAGCGATCCCCGCACATTAACAATATCCAACACACACTAGGGACAATTTACAATTTTTACCGAGGCCAAATTAACTTACAAACCTGTCCGCGCCATCAGCGTTCACCCCGTACACCAGCACTATCCCACGCACTAGGGACAATTTACGATTTTTACCCAAGCCAAATTAACCTACAAGCCTGTACGGCTTTGGAGTGTGGGAGGAAACCGGAGCACCCGGAGAAAACCCACGCAGGTCACGGGGAGAACGTACAAACTCCGTACAGACAGCACCCGTAGTCAGGATCGAATCCGGGTCTCTGGTGCTAAGAGAAGGCAACTCTACTGATGCGCCACCGTGCCGTTATGTGCTTTATCGTAAAGGTCATTTTGCAACAGAAATACATTGCTTAATAGGCAAAATGTGGTGGATTGCATTCACTTACCACCCATCAGGACTTGCTGGTGGACTCCTAACATGATATTCAAACTAGAGTCACATTTTGTTTCTGTTGTTAATTTTATTTCCAATATTGTTCTCTGATTTTCTTCGTTCCTTGCCTGCGTATCTCGGCCACATCGTTCCCATCGTGACCCAGTCAAACTAGTGGCTGTGTGGCACAACTACTCCATCATGCTAGCTTCCACCTGAGAGACAGTCAGTCCCACAGTCCCGAGTGGGCTCCATGCTGCCCATCACAGGAGTGTGTGTGCGTGTGCGTGTGTGTGTCTGTGCGTGTATGTATGTGTGTGAGTGTGTATGTGTGCGTCTGTGCATGTGTGTGGGTATGGGTTCATGTATATCTGTCCATGCGAGTGTGTGTGTGCATGTGTGTGTGTGTGCATGTGTGCGTACGTGCAAGTGTGCACTTGCCTAAGTGTATGTGTGGGTATGTGTTTGCATGTGTAAGTGTGAGTATGCGAATGTGTGTGTGTGCCTGTGGGAGTGTGTGTGTGTGTGCACGTGCAATTGTTTGTGTGCGTGTGAGTGTGTATGCGAGCGTGCATGAGCGGGTGCGGTGTGCAAGCGTGTGTTCACGTGTGCATGTGCGAATGTATGCGTGTATGAGAGTGCGTGTGTGTGTGCATTGTACGTTTGTTTGTGTGTGCACGTGTTTGCATATCTGTCTTTGTGTGTGCTTGTGTTTGTGCGTCCGTGTCTGTGTGATTGTGTACATGCAGTATTGCGTGTGCTTATGTGTGCATTTGGGTGCATGCTTTTGTGTGGTGCATACCTGTTTGGCTGTGTGCGTGCTCGCGTGTTTGCATGTGCACACATGTGCGTCCGTCTGTCCACAAATGTGTGCATGCCTGTGCTGGCACGTGTCTGTGGTACACGTGTGTATGTGTGGGTATGTGCATGCATGCATGCATGATGGTATGTGTGTGTGTGTGTGTGTGTGTGTGTGTGTGTGTGTGTGTGTGTGTGTGTGTGTGTGTGTGTGTGTGTGTGTGTGTGTGTGTGTGTGTGTGTGTGTGTGTGTGTGTGTGTGTGTGTGTGTGAGGGTGTGTGTGTGCATGTGTGTGTGTGTGTGTGTGTATGTGTGTGTGTGTGTGTGTGTGTGTGTGTGTGTGTGTGTGTGTGTGTGTGTGTGTGTGTGTGTGTGTATGTGTGTGTGTGTGTGTGTGTGTGTGTGTGTGTGTGTGTGTGTGTGTGTGTGTGTGTGTGTGTGTGTGTGTGTGTGTGTGTGTGTGTGTGTGTGTGTGTGTGTGTATGTGTGTGTGTGTATGTGTGAGGGTGTGTGTGTATGTGTGCACCTTCAGAAATATGAATTAAAAGAGCCTAGATAGAGACAAAAGGCTGGAGTAACTCAGCGGGTCAGGCAGCATCTCTGAAGAAAAGGAATAGGTGACGTTTCGTGCTCGAGAACCTTTCGCCAGACTGAGAATCAGGGGAAAGAGAAACGAGAGATAACGATAGAGCTCCTAAGGATAGTGGAGTCAGGGGGTATGGGGAGAAGGCAGGAACGGGGTACTGATTGAGAATGATCAGCCATGATCACATTGAATGGCGGTGCTGGCTCGAAGGGCCGAATGGCCTCCTCCTGCACCTATTGTCTATTGTCTATTGTCTATATAGAAGGTACATAGAACAAATTAATGAAAGATATGCAAAAAAAACCTGCTGGTTCCCCTTAACGGGGGTTTTAAAAGTCCCCCTTGTTTCATTGTCCTTGCCACTCAGTCAAAGATATTACAGAGCATTGCGTAGGAAGGAACTGCAGATGCTGGTTTACACCGAAGATAGACACAAAGTGCTGGAGTAACTCAGCGGGGCAGGCATGCTCTGGAGAAAAAGAATAGGCGACGCTTCAGTTGACAAGTTATAGGAATAAAATTCGGCCATTCGGCCCATCGAGACTACCCCACCATCCAATCTTGAATTAATCCATTCAGAGGGGTGATGTTTCGGGACCCTTCATCAGCGCGGTGTGCATGATGAAACGTATAAGATTATTAAGGGGTTGGACACGTTAGAGGCAGGAAACATGTTCCCAATGTTGGGGGAAGTCCAGAACCAGGGGCCACAGTTTAAGAATAAGGGGTAGGCCATTTAGAACTGAGATGAGGAAAAACCTTTTCAGTCAGAGAGTTGTGAATCTGTGGAATTCTCTGCCTCAGAAGGCAGTGGAGGCCAATTCTCTGAATGCATTCAGGAGAGAGCTGGATAGAGCTCTTAAGGATAGCGGAGTCAGGGGGTATGGGGAGAAGGCAGGAATGGGGTACTGATTGAGAATGATCAGCCATGATCACATTGAATGGCGGTGCTGGCTCGAAGGGCCGAATGGCCTCCTCCTGCACCTATTGTCTATTGTCAATTGTCTAGAAAAGGCGGATTCTAGTGATGAGAATGATGAAAAGGGTCTGATAATGGTACCAAATCCAGCAGCAACAAGGGACTACCTGCTGCCTACTGAGAGAACAGCCCAGGAGGTTTGACACCCAGCATCTTTCTCTTCATTAAGTGATATTCCCTGCTTCAGCCCGACCTCCCAATAGCCACAGAGCAAGTGTACTTTCACAAGCTCGTTTTGCCACTGAGCGTAAAACAAAGGGAAAGGACTTTCACCTCAGGGGAAGATTATAAAGAAAGAGATGACAGGTGCACAGAGAGAACCGAAGCAGCAAAGGATCTGGAGGAGACGAAGCTATTTGTGATGGTAAGGGTCATTGACAAAGCGCAACTAGGAACTTCCCCATGCGTTACATTTATCCCATGGGCAAAGTCACAACGCCAACATCACATTGTGCGCCTGGAACTGCAACGCACAGAGGGAACAGTGCAGTGTGCCTGCTGTGTTCAAGATTTCAAGATCAATCTATTGTCACGTGTACCAATTAAGGCACAGTGAAATTTGAGTTACCATACAGCCATACTAAGTAAACATCAACAAGACACACAGCCACATAAAGTACAATTTAACATAAACATCCAACACAGCGGATTCCACATTCCTCACTGTGATGGAAGGTAATAAAGTTCAGCCATCTCCCTCTTTGTTCGCCCGCGGTCGGGGCTGTTGAACCGTCCGCGGTCGCCGCTGCCGATTGTCCGAGGTCCTCGTGTCGGGACGATCGAGACTCCCCGCGTCGGGACGGTTGAAACGCTCTCCGCGGCATGGAGCTCCCGAGTGGGCCTCTTCCTACCAGAGACCGCGGGCTTCACGGTGTTAAAGTCCACAGGCCCCGCGGTTGGGGCTCTCCGCAGTCGATCCCCGGCAAAGGAACGCATGCTCCGCGATGTTAAAGTCCGCACCGCGCCCGCGGCTTGAAGCGCCAGGGAAGGCCGCCAACTCCTCGATGTTAGACCGCAGTGGGGACGGAGATATGACACGGAGAAAAATCACATCTCCGTCAAGGTTACAACTGAGTGGTGGAGCTCTTTGCTTTCAAAGAGTGTGGGTGGCTGGGATAACATATCAAGAGCGTTTGACGGCACTGGGCCTAAACCCGTTGGAGCTCACCCGGCGGTTGGAAGAAGTCCAGACGTTGGGAGGTCATGTTGCAGTTGTATACATAGAAACATAGGAACATAGAAAATAGGTGCAGGAGTAGGCCTTACGGCCCTTCAATATGATCATCCAAAATCTGTACCCCGTTCCTGCTTTCTCCCCATATCCCTTGATTCCATTAGCCCTAAGAGCTAAATCTAACTCTCTCTTGAAAACGTCCAGTGAATTGGCCTCCATTGCCCTCTGTGGCAGAGAATTCCACAGATTCACAACTCTCTGGGTGAAAAGTTTTTCCCTCATCTCAGTCCTAAATGGCCTCCCCTTATAAGGTGCCCCAAGATGCAGTAAAGAATGCAGCGGGAGATCCTTCTTCCCTGAGGCTATCAAACTGTACAACACCTCCCCCTTCTGTCATGGGGCAGACTGACTCCCCACTCCGCCCCCCCACCCCCACCAACCCCCCTCCCCTCCCCAATCTTCGCACATCCCCAGTCCTTTCCACTCGCCACTTTAATTTCATGTTTCAATTATCTTGTGTTTTATGACTTTTGGCAGATTAATTTCCCTCCTAGAATAAATAAAGTTCTATCGTATCGTGTCGTAAGACGTCGGTGAGGCTGCATTTGGAGTATTATGTTTGGCTTGGGGCATTGCGTTATAGGAAAGAAGTTGTCAAGCTGGAAAGGGTGCAGAGAAGATTTACGAGGATGTTGCCAGGACTCGAGGGCCTGAGCTACAGGGAGAGGTTGAGTAGGTTGGGACTCTATTCCTTGGAGCGCAGGAGGATGAGGGGTGATCTTATTGATGTTCAAAAAATCATGAGAGGAATAGATCGGGTGGACACACAGAGTCTACTGCCCAGAGTAGGGGAATCAAGAACCCGATGACATGGGTTTGAAGTGAAGGGGAAAATATTTAATAGGAACCTGAGGGGTAAATTTTTCACACAAAGGGTGGTGGGTGTATGGACCGAGCTGCCGGAGGAGGTAGTTGAGGTAGGGACGATCGCAATGTTTAAGAAGTTGTTAGACAGGTACATGGATAGGATAGGTTTAGAGGGATATGGGTCAAATGCAGGTAGGTGGGACTATTGTAGCTGGGGTACGTTGGCCGGTGTGGGTATGTTGGGCCGAAGGGCCTGTTTCCACACTATATGACTACTAGACCAAGTGGACCCGTTGGGCCCAAACCTCTCTGGCATGGGTGCAGCTCCCCCTCCCCCCTCCCCTCATCCCCTCCTCCCCCTCCCCCTCCCTCCCTCCCTCCCTCCCCCTCTCCCTCCCTCCCCTCCCCCTCCCCCTCACCCCTTCCCCTCCCCCTCCCCCTCCCCCTCCCCTCCCCCTCCCCCTCCCTTCCTCCTCCCCACTCCCTCCTTCCCACTCCTCCCCCTCCCCTACCCCCTCCTCCCTCTCCCCTTCCCTCCCTTCCCCTCCACCCCATTCCCCTCCCCCTCCCTCCACTCCACTCCCCCTCCCCTCCCCCTCCCTCCCTTCCCCTCCACCTCTTCCCCTCCTCCCCCATTCAATCCCCTCAACCCCCCTTATCCTCCCTCCTCCCCACTTCATCCCTCCCCCCACCTCCCTCCCTCCCTAGGAGACAGATTTATACTTTAAAATGTGAATAACTTTAAAAATGTAACCGATTTCAATGAAACTTCTTCCATTAGCACCAAAGGGACGACGGTGAGTAAGGTGGGCCTAAAATTGTCGCGCTATCGTGTACCGTTTTGGCTGCAGTTCAGGAACAAACAAACAAACAAATGAGAGTTTTAGTATATAGATGACTGTAAGAGTTCTGACCCGAAACATCACCCATCCTTTTTCTCCAGTGATGCTGCCTGACCCGCTGAGTTACTCCAGCACTTTGTGTCTGAATTCGGTATAAACCAGCATCTGCAGTTCCTTTGTATACACTCACTGGAACTTAGAAGGATGAGGGGGGAGGTGGGGGAACCTCATTGGAACTTACTGGATAGAGAAAGGCCTAGAGAGAACGGATGTGGAGAGGGTGGTGAATCTGTGGAACTCATTGCCACAGATGACTGTGAAAACCGTCTTTGGTCTTTAGAGGAAGCAATGGTCTCTAGTGTTTGTGTACGTGACAGGGAGTCAAAACTCCTGTCAAAGGCAATTCAAGAGGCAAGAGTTTTTTATTGTCAAATGTCCTAAAATGAAACATAAACATTGTACTCTGTAAAACCTATAGTAAACAACAACAATATATACAACAGAAGTTCAGTATATAAATTATATACACCGATCAGCCAAAACATTATGACCACTGACAGGCGTAGTGAATAACATTGATTATCTTGTTACAATGGCACCTGTCAAGGGGTGGGATATATTAGGCAGCAAGTGAACAGTCAGTTCTTGAAGTTGATGTGTTGGGTGCAGGAGAAATGGGCAGGAGTAAAGACCTGAGCGACTTTGACACGGGCCAAATTGTTATGGCCAGACGACTGGGTCAGAGCATCTCTGAAACATATCTGTGGAATTCTCTGCCTCAGAAGGCAGTGGAGGCCAATTCTCTGAATGCATTCAAGAGAGAGCTAGATAGAGCTCTTAAGGATAGCGGAGTCAGCGGGTATGGGGAGAACACAGGAACGGGGTACTGATTGAGAATGATCAGCCATGATCACATTGAATGGTGCTGCTGGCTCGAGGGGCCGAATGGCCTACTCTTGCACCTATTGTCTATTGTTTATTGTCTAACTGGACCATCCTATCACAAACTAGAGAACGGACCTGAGCTCCCATCTGCCTCATTGGAGACCCTTGGACTTACATTAACTGGATCTACTGGACTTTGTCTTGCACTCAATGTCATTCCACTTAACCATTTTTTAAATTAATTTTTTTAATACAGCTATTAGCAAACTGGAAGTCAATCCAGTTTATGCCTTGTTACAGTGAAGCTTGGTTTTTAAGTAACCCATACAAGGTGTTATAGTTCAAAACTCTCAAGTATTTACCGACTCGTCAGTGATTTCAGCGAAAATCAGGACGCCGGAGAAGCATTGACAGCGTGGGAATTTCCGCGATGTTTCTGAAGACGGTGTAATCTCGACCTGACTCGGCATTGTCGTGGTCACTGTCGTGGTCATTGTCGTGGTCATTGTCGTGGTCATTGTCGTGGTCAGTGTCGTGGTCATTGTCGTGGTCATTGTCGTGGTCATTGTCGTGGTCATTGTCATCGGGTAAAAGAAAATGTTGGCGATCTGCTACGACTTTGACAGTCGCCGGCAGTCGCCAAAAAAATAGCCTAAGTGGGACAGGCCCTTAAGTAGGACAAGCCCTTTATAATTTCACAAACCATGCGAGGCACATGAGAAGGCTGATTGTTTTTCCTACACCATGCTTTGAATAATCCCAGCCTGCATCCCTCTCCTGGGTAACAATCGCAGGAAGCTTCAAGAGGAAACTAATGCAACACTGTTCCTTGTGTGACACGGTGGCGCAGTGGTAGAGTTGCTGCCTCACAGCGCCAGAGACCCGGGTTCGATCCTGACTAGGGGTGCTGTCTGTACGGAGTTTGTACGTTCTCCCCGTGACCACATGGATTTCCCCTGGTGCTCTGGTTTCCTCCCACACTCCAAAGGCGTGCAGGTGTGTAGGTTAATTTGCTCGGTATAAATGTATATAGTCCAGAGTGTGTGTGTGTGGGACAGTGTTATTGTGCGGGGATCGCTGGTCGGCGCGGACTCGGTGGGCCGAATCCCCCTTTCCACTCTGTATCTCTAAACTAAACTAAAACTAAACGATACTGTGCAGTTACTAATGACTTTATCCAGCCCATTGTGTTTACAAGGAATAATGACTGCATCCTAATATTGACTAATTCTTCTGAGTACCTAAAACGTTCTCACAATTATTCAGTCCACATGTACGTACACATTCCCTCTCAAATTCAATGGAAAGTTAAATGTAATTTTCACCAGAATGAAAGAGCTGGTTACAATTATCTCGAACAGGCACTTAATGTTTCAGCTTGCAGTCCTACTCAGTATTAATAAGAGCTGGATGTTCTGCCACTGATGTTCATACATATCATTTTGTATGTTTACTGGAACTCTGGTTCATGTCTCTTGCAACTTACATTCACGTTAATAAAAACCTCGTGCATTGTTTCAAAAAAGGCTGCAAAGAAACACATTTGCAAGAAGGAACTGCAGAAGCTGGTTTACAGAAAAGGACACAAAGTGTTGGAGTAACGCAGTGGGTCAGGCAGTATCTCTGGAGAACAGGCTCTCAGTTTCAGTTTCAGTTTCAGTTTAGTTTATTGTCACGAGGTACAGTGAAAAGCTTTTGTTGCACGCTATCCAGTCAGCGGAAAGACAATGCATAATTTGTGTGATGATCTGGGCTGTGTCCACAATTCTCTGCGATTCCTTGCAGTCTTAAGGGCCTGTCCCACTTAAGGCGATTTTTTTAGGCGACTGCCGGCGACTGTCAAAGTCGTGGCAGATCGCCGAAATTTTCTTTTACCCTACGACAATGACCACGACAATGCCGAGACAGGTTACTTTTTTTGTGAAACTAAGAGATTACACCGTCTTCAGAAACATCGTGAAATTCCCACGCTTATCAATGCTTCTCCGGCGTCCTATTTTTCGCTGAAATCACTGACAAGTCTGTAATTACTTGAGAGTTTTGAAATATAACATCTTGCCCAGGTTACTTGAAAACCAAGCTTCACGGTAACAAGGCATAAACTGGATTGACTTCCAGTTTACTAATAGCAGTATTAAGAAATTTAATTTTAAACGTGGTTAAATGGATTTTTGTGCTGAATGTGGGCATTCTTTGAAAATGTACGGGAGATGCATATCTGGTTTCTGGGTTGCATATCTGGGTTGGGGGCCTACTTTAAAAGTAATGGCTGATGGCCATAACCATCGCGGAAAATTCCCACGCTTACCTGACCGTCAAACTGTCGCCTCCAATCTACCTGTCAAATGTCCTGACGGTAAATAAATTGGTTAAACACAAGTATCTTATGGAATCTTCAAATGACTTTACTTATTTTAATATTACGTGCTTCTAAATGCATCTGCGACAACCTAGCAAACCTGGGGACAGCGTGCGACAGACAGCGCCCGCAATAAGCAACGATACCTGGCGACAAGCCAGCTGTCGCCGAGAAATTTCTATCCGGAAAATTTCTCCGCGACGCGCTGAGATCCACTACGATTCATTGAAGACTCCTCACGGTCATGCCCACGACACCCTGGCGAACTGTCGGCAACAGCCTAGTCACTGGCAGTCGCCTTAAAATCACCTAAAGTGGGACAGGCCCTTTAGATGGAGCTGTTCCCAAACCAACCTGTGATCCATCCCGATAAACTGTACAAACTCCTTGTAGACAGCACCCGTGGTCGGGATCGAACCCGGGTCTCCAGCACTGCATTCGCTGAAAGGCAGCAGCTCTACCGCTGCGCCACCGTGACCGCCTTTAAAGTGTATCCTAGTGTGTAGGAGTGCTAGTCTATGGGGGGATCGCTGGCCGGCACGGACTCAGTGGGCTGAAGGGCCTGTTTCTACAATGTTATACCAGGCTTCCTCCCACACTCCAAATACGTGCTGTTTGTAGGTTAATCGTCTTTGGTAAAATAAATTGGGAATTGTCCCTAGTGTGTAGGATAGGGCCAGTGTACGGGGTGGTCATTGGTCGGCTGGACTCGGTGGGTCGAAGGGCCTGTTTCCTTGCTGCATCTTTAAATTCTAAAGGGAGTGGGAGAGAGAGAGAGGGAGCAGTGAGTCGAGATACACAATCAGTGGTGATGCCCCTCTGCAGGCTCGAAGGGCTGAATGGCCTTTTCCTGCTGGCCACTCAGGACACAGAGGCACAAAGAAAATTTATGAGGATATTTCCAGAATGATAGGGTCTGAACTATAGGGAGGTTGAGTAGGCTGGGACTCTATTCCTTGGAGAGCAGGAGGATGAGGGGTGATCTTATAGAGGCTTATAAAATTATGAGAGGAATAGATCGAGTAGATGCACAGAGTGCCTTGCCCAGAGTAGGGGAATCGAGGACCAGACGACATAGGTTTAAGGTGAAGGGGAAAATATTTAATAGGAATCTGAGGGGTACCTTTTCCACACAGAGGGTGGTGGGTGTATGGAACGAGCTGCCAGAGGAGGCTGGGACTATCCCAACATTTAAGAAACAGTTTGGCAGGTACATGGATAGGACAAGTTTGGAGGGATATGGACCAAATGCGGGCAGGTGGGACTAGTGTAGCTGGGACATGTTGGCCGGTGTGGGCAAGTTGGGCCAAAGGGCCTGTTTCGCTTTATAATTCTCTGACTCTAAGAATTTTTCCCACCCGCCAGCAGTTCTGGACCGAGAGTCTGAAGAAGGGTCCCGACTCGAAACGTCACCCATCTTGTACATTTTTTACATTTACCATTCCAATTAACCTACAAACCTGCACGTCTTTGGAGTGTGGGGGGAAACCGAAGATCTCGGAGAAAACCCACGCAGGTCACGGGGAGAACGTACAAACTACGTACAGACGGCGCCCGTAGTCAGGATCGAACCTGAGTCTCCGGCACTGCATTCGCTGTAAGGCAGCAACTCTACCGCTGCGCCACCGTGCCGCCCGTGATGACGCAGTGGCTTGGAGAGAATACCAGTTGGCACCATTGTACGCGAATAAGAACTGATTCCTGATTGAAGACATCCTTCCTCATTTCCTCACACTTAGTGTCGACTTGAATTGAGGAAGCCTCATCTCTCACCTCCAGTTTTCTTAATAAAAAATAATTGGGTAACGTGTTTAATTTCTGATTGTGCCGATAAGTAAGATTTGCCACTTGCCGCATCTTCTAATCATGGTTTACTCCAGGCATTCGCACACAAAACACAATCCATAAAGAGAATTACAAACCAGACCTATTCGATTTTCTAGCCATTAGTGTATAATTACTAATCAAGCCCTGTAATTAGTGGTGTTCCATCTAGTCAAACACTCAGATTGTTGAATCATTAAAAGAGTGATAATGAATTTCTTAGGCCAATGCTGATTACTGGCGCTAATGTTACCTTTAACACCCAGCCCTGCTTTAGCAGTGTAGCTTTAACACAGCCATTAAAAGAGATTATGGAAAATTGGAAGTGACTGGTTGCTCCTACCTCCCCTGGATCCCATCACACAGTAACTAACCCTTCCAGCAATGCGCGGTGCTCTACGCAACCCATTAGCAGGATCTTCTCATCCGCTGCTTACACACGGTGCCTGATTAACGAATCAAAATCAATATTACTTCAGAAATTCAGTCTCCGTAAGTGGCTTTAGGAATACCGTCCGGTGCTGGGGTCAAATACAGCTCCGCTCCACCGTGACCGGGACATAGGGTCACCAACTGTCCCGTGTTAGCCGGGACATCCCGTATATTTTGGGCTAAATTGGTTTGTCCTGGACGGGACCGCCCTTGTCCTGTATTAGGCCCGGGGGCGCTGTAGGCCCAGACACTGTAGGCCCGGACACTGTAGGCCTGGACACTGTAGGCCCGGACACTGTAGGCCCGGACACTGTAGGCCCAGACACTGTAGGCCCGGGGGGGCGCTGTAGGCCCGGACACTGCAGGCCCCTACACTCTAGGCCCGGGGGCCGCTGTCAGGCCGGGACAGTGCAGGCTAACGGAGTGCACTCGGGGAGCGGGGCCGAGCATGTTCGCCTAACGGAGGTTGCGTAGCAACCCGACTCCTGGCCCGGGCGGCCACCATTGGTGGAGTGGGAGCACATGGCCGCTGGCTGGGTGACGTGGGGCGCGTGGGGCGCGGGGCGGTGACGTCACCTTGTCCCGCATTTGGGAGTGAGATAGTTGGCAACCCTACTGGGATACCACTCATCCTGCCACCATACATGAGCTTGACATATTTCAGTTTAGGGATACAGCGCCGACCAGCGATCCCCCCCGCACACTAATGCTATACCCCCCACACACGCACGCACACACACACACACACACACACACACACACACACACACACACACACACACACACACACACACACACACACACACACACACACACACACACACACACACACACTCACACACTAGGGACAGTTTACAATTTATTACCGGAGCCAATTAACCTCACAAACCTGCACGTCTTTGGAGTGTGGGAGGAAACTGAAGCATCTGGGGAAAACCCACGTGGGTGACGCGTACAGACAGCACCGGTAGTCAGCATGGAACCCGGGTCTCTGGCGCCGTGAGGCAGCAACTCTACCGCTGCGCCACCGTGCTGCTTTCCCTGCTCAGACAGCACTTTCAATGAAGAACTAAACTGCACCATTTACAGTGTAGCGACCATAGAGAATGGTCCAGGTCGTCGAACCCTCGGATTGGCCAGCGAGGTCACGTGTGAACGCGACCATGGGGATTGGTCCAGGGAGCGACATCGCTGATTGGCCAGCGATGTCATGTGCGCGTTTGGCGCCCGAAATAGTCAGTTCGGCGAAGTCTTCGAAGAAGACAGTAAGTTTTTGATGGTTGTCCTTTACCTTGTTGTTTAACTCTGTATTCGAATATTGCGGCTGCAATAAACTTCCTTTACAACCAACAAGTTTTCGGACTCGCCATATTGGTGACCCCGATGTGATCTGGACGATCACCGACTAAGCAGGAACCCGACGCCTCGTTGACGATGACCGCGCCGGGCACACCGGAGTTAAGCGCGGAAAGCGTTCACCTTCCGTTGTTTTGGACGCACGCACCGCAAGCTTGGTTTATCCACACCGAAGCTCAATTTCACATAAAGAAGATATCGGACGAATCCACGATGTACTACTACCTCGTCAGCGCTCTATCGCCGGACACAACCAAGCGCGTGATGCGGTTCATCGTGAATCCACCTGCGGAAAGCAAGTACGAGGCCATGAAGAAAGTATTACTGCGAATCTTCGGGTTTAATAAGCATGGTGGTGCGGCAAGACTTCTGCACCTACCGGATCTTGGAGACCAACTGCCTTCCGTCCTCATGTCCGAAATGATGATGCTAGCCGGTGAGCATACGGATTGCCCGATGTTTGAACAGGCATTCCGCGAGAGACTTCCTGAGGATGTCCGACTGCTGCTCACGGATTGTTCTTTTAAGGACCCCGAAGCATATGCAGCGAGAGCGGACGCGCTCATAGCGGCAAAAAACAAGGCAAGCGGTTCGATCAACAAGGTCTCGACATCAGTGACCACGCCACAGCGACGTCAAGATGGCGCCACATCTCCCGACAATTCTCCGAAAGCCCGCCAAAAGGATCCGCACAAGCGCGGCTGGTGCTATTATCACCTACGATGGGGTAGCGAATCCCGCAACTGCCGCTTGCCTTGTACCTTCGCGGGAAATGCCTCGGCCGATCGTACATAGGGGCAGTTACGATTGGCCAGAACCGGCGCCTCTATGTCCATGATCGATTCACGGACACAGCATTTTTGGTAGACACGGGAGCCATCGTCAGCATAGTGCCGCTGACCGACCTCGAAACCAGATCGGGTAAGACAGGTCCCACCCTCATCGCGGTTAATGGCAGCCCAATTCGTACTTTCGGTACACGGAAGATGTCCCTTGTGTTAGGCCTCCGCACGTACGAATGGCCATTCATCATAGCCGACGTCAAACAAGCGATCCTGGGCGCAGATTTTCTCTGGGCTTTTTCACTGGTTCCTGATGTCCGCGGTAACGACCTCCGACCCTCCGCCGAAGATGAGCACGTCGCTCCGACAATCGCCTCCTCGCCCAGCCCTACTGTCCAGGCCGTCGTCGCGGCCCCCGACTCGTATGCTGAGATTCTGGCAGAGTTTCCAGAGCTGCTCATTCAACGTTTTGACACGCCTTCGGCCAAGCATGGCGTGGTCCATCACATCCGCACCGAAGGCCCTCCCGTTTTCGCTCGGGCCAGGAGACTACCGCCAGACAAACTGGTGGTGGCACGGGCGGAGTTCAGGAAGATGGAGGAAATGGGAATTGTCCGTCAGTCTGACAGCCCGTGGGCCTCGCCGTTACATATGGTCTCCAAGGCATCTGGGGGGTGGAGACCATGTGGCGATTATCGGCGTCTCAATGCTGTCACCACGGCTGATCGCTACCCCATACCGCACCTACAGGACTTTTCATCTGGGCTGGAAGGAGCGGTGGTGTTTTCCAAAATCGATTTGGTGCGAGGATACCACCAGATCCCGGTGCGACCGGAGGACATACAGAAAACTGCAACGATTACTCCGTTCGGGTTGTTTGAATGGTTGCGTATGCCTTTCGGTTTAAAGAACGCGGCACAGGCTTTCCAGCGACTGATGGACCGCATGGGCCGGGGTTTACCCTTTTTGTTTATTTATTTAGACGACATCCTGGTCGCCAGCCCCTCAGTGCAGGAACACCAGGCCCACTTGCGGACCGTGTCCCAGCGGCTCCAAGACCACGGGCTCATTATCCAACCCTCCAAATGTCAATTCGGCCTTCCTGCTCTTGATTTTCTAGGGCACAGAATTACCCCTGCCGGCGCCTCCCCTTTGCCCGAGAAGGTGGAGGCTATCCGGGCATTCCCCAGGCCCACCACAGTAAAAGGGCTACAGGAGTTCGTAGGCATGGTTAATTTTTACCATAGATTCGTTCCGGCAGCGGCGCGAGTCATGCGCCCACTCTTCCAATGCCTTGCAGGGAATCCGGTAGAGTTGATATGGTCCCCGACCGCAGAGGCGGCTTTTACAGCAGCTAAGGCAGCCTTGGCAGACGCCACCATGTTGGTCCATCCGAGCCCCTCCGCCCCCACGGCCCTGACGGTTGACGCCTCTGACGTGGCGGTGGGCGGGGTTCTGGAGCAGCAGGTCGGTGGCCGTTGGCAGCCTTTAGCGTTTTTCAGCCGGCAACTAAATTCGGCCGAGCTGAAGTATAGCGCATTTGACCGAGAGCTTCTGGCTCTCTATTTAGCTGTTCGTCATTTCAGGTACTTCCTCGAGGGCCGCCCATTTGTGGCCTTTACGGACCACAAACCATTAACATTTGCTTTTTTGAAATTGTCTGACCCATGGTCGGCCCGCCAGCAGCGGCACCTGACTGCTATCTCCGAATTTACCACCGATGTCCGTCATGTCGCGGGTAAGCTTAATGCCTTTGCTGACGCCCTGTCTAGACCCGCTTTTCCCCCTATTTCGGCGGTGGACTGTGAAGTGGATCCCCAGGAGCTTGCGAAGGCACAGCTTCTAGCGGATACCGTTTCGGCATACCGGTCCACCACTTCGGGATTGAAGTTGGCCCAGGTAGCTTGTGGGTCGGAAGGCACAAAAGTCTGGTGCGATGTTTCTCTTCCCCGTCCCAGGCCGGTAGTACCGCCCTCCCTTCAGCGCCGGGTTTTCGATGCCATTCATGGGCTGGCGCACCCGTCCATCCGCTCCACCTCTGCCTTGGTAGCAGCTCGGTTTGTCTGGCATGGGCTACGGAAACAGGTAGCGGGTTGGGCACGTTCCTGCGTTCCCTGTCAGACCGCTAAAGTCCAGCGCCATGTCCAGCCCCCCGTACAGGATTTCGAGGTCCCGGCTGTTCGTTTTTTCCACATCCACGTGGATTTGGTCGGTCCTTTGCCTTCCTCCCGGGGCTACACCCACCACCTCACAGAGGCTTTCCCATTGTCTGATATTTCGTCAGCGTCCCGGCAGTTATTACCACTGACAGAGGCCCACAATTCACTTCGTCCCTCTGGGCCGCGCTCGCAGAACTGTACGGGTCCAAGTTACAACCCACTACTGCATATCACCCCCAGGCAAATGGACTCGTAGAAAGGTTCCACCGCCAACTTAAGGCGTCCCTCAGTGCAAGGCTTGAAGGCCCGGACTGGGTAGACCAGCTCCCTTGGGTTCTTTTGGGCATCCGGACTGCTCCTAAGCTAGATCTCGGTGCGTCGTCCGCAGAGCTAATATATGGCTCGACACTTCGAGTACCCGGAGATCTGTTTCCGGACCCTTCAGACCAGCTGCCTACAGTCCCATCAGTGTTAGCATCTCTCCGGGAACGGGTGGGCTCCCTGGCTCCAGTTCCGACTTCACGTCATGGGTGTCCCATGGTACATGAACCGCCTTCCCTGAAGGACTGTGAGTTCGTTTTTCTGCGAAAAGATTCCCATCGCGCCCCGTTGCAGAGGGTCTATCAAGGGCCGTTCCGGGTTTTGCGTAAGGGAACAGCTACCTTCACCTTAGACATGTGCGGCAAGAGTGAGCTCGTCTCGGTGTCCCGGCTCAAACCTGCACATTTGGATCCGGATCAACCAGTCCTGGTCGGTCAAACCCCTAGGAGAGGCCGACCTCCGTTAGTTCCGCTCAGTCCAGGACCCCCCGTTCCGACAGTTCCTCCAGGACCCCCCGTTCCGGCAGTTCCTCCAGGACCCCCCGTTCCGGTAGTTCCTCCAGGACCTACCGTTCCGGCTGTTCCGCCAAGTCCGGAACCCCCGGCTCCTGTGGTTCAGGCTGTCCCTCTCCGTACTCGTTATGGTCGCGAAATCCGGCTCCCTGCTAGGTTCCACACCTCGGGTTCTGGGGGGGGTCATGTAGCGACCATAGAGAATGGTCCAGGTCGTCGAACCCTCGGATTGGCCAGCGAGGTCACGTGTGAACGCGACCATGGGGATTGGTCCAGGGAGCGACATCGCTGATTGGCCAGCGATGTCATGTGCGCGTTTGGTGCCCGAAATAGCCAGTTCGGCGAAGTCTTCGAAGAAGACAGTAAGTTTTTGATGGTTGTCCTTTACCTTGTTGTTTAACTCTGTATTCGAATATTGCGGCTGCAATAAACTTCCTTTACAACCAACAAGTTTTCGGACTCGCCATAACAGCAAATAAAACTTTGAAGGAAAAGGGAAAATTATAAGGTCATAAGTGATAGAAGAATAAGGCCATTCGGCCCATCAAGTCTACTCCACCATTCAATCATGTCTGATCTATCTCTCCCTCCTAACCCCATTCTCCTGCCTTTTCCCCATAACCCCTGACAGCCGTACTAATCAAGAATCTATCTATCTCTGCTTTAAAAATATCCACTGTGGCAAAGAATTCCACAGATTCACCACCCTCTGACTAAAGAAATTTCTCCTCATCTCCTTCGTAAAAGAATGTCCTTTAATTATTATCTGAATGGTGTCAAGTTAGGAAAAGGGGACGTACAACGAGATCTGGGTGTCCTAGTGCATCAGTCACTGAAAGGAAGCATGCAGGTACAGCAGGCAGTGAAGAAAGCCAATGGAATGTTGGCCTTCATAACAAGAGGAGTTGAGTATAGGAGCAAAGATGTCCTTCTGCAGTTGTACAGGGCCCTAGTGAGACCGCACCTGGAGTACTGTGTGCAGTTTTGGTCTCCAAATTTGAGGAAGGATATTCTTGCTATTGAGGGCGTGCAGCATAGGTTTACCAGGTTAATTCCCGGAATGGCGGGACTGTCATATGTTGAAAGACTGGAGCGACTAGGCTTGTATACACTGGAATTTAGAAGGATGAGAGGGGATCTTATCGAAACATATGATTATTAAGGGGTTGGACACATTAGAGGCAGGAAACATGTTCCCAGTGTTGGGGGAGTCCAGAACCAGGGGCCACAGTTTAAGAATAAGGGGTAGGCCATTTAGAACGGAGATGAGGAAAAACTTTTTTGAGTCAGAGAGTTGTAAATCTGTGGAATTCTCTGCCTTAGAAGGCAGTGGAGGCCAATTCTCTGAATGCATTCAAGAGAGAGCTAGATAGAGCACTTAAGGATAGCGGAGTCAGGGGGTATGGGGAGATGGCAGGAACGGGGTACTGATTGAGAATGATCAGCCATGATCACATTGAATGGCGGTGCTGGCTCGTAGGGCCGAATGGCCAACTCCTGCACCTATTGTCTATTGTCTATTGTCTATTGTCCTTTAATTCTGAGGTTATGACCTCGAGTCCTGGACTCTCTCACTAGTGGAAACATCCTCTCCACATCAAATGTTTAAGAGCTGTGATTTTATTAGCAAAGAAGGCTTCGGGGCTTGGAACAGAACAATTACGGCACGGTGGCGCAGCGGTAGAGTTGCTGCCTTATAGCGAATGCAGCGCCGGAGACCCGGGTTCGATCCTGACCAAGGGTGCTGTCTGTATGGAGTTTGTACGTTCTCCCCGTGACCTGCGTGGGTTTTCTCCGAGATCTTCGGTTTCCTCCCACACTCCAAAGACGTACAGGTTTTTAAGTTAATTGGCTTGGTAAATGTAAAAATTGTCCCTAGTGGGTGTAGGATAGTGTTAGTGTGCGGGGATCACTGGTCAGCGCGGACCCGGTGGGCCGAATGGGTCTGTTTCCGCGCTGTATCTCTAAACTAAACTACATGCAACCAGCACCATCTTTGTCCCTTCTACCACATAACACTGGAAGTTAGTGTCATTGGCAAATATATATCGTGCAATAAAAAATATGAATTCACCCCAAAAATGACACGAAGTGCTGGAGTAACTCAGTAGGTCAGGCAGCATCCCTGGAGATCATTGGGAAGTGACATTTTAGGTCAGGGCCCTTCTCCTGTCTGCCTGACCCACTGAGCTACTCCAGCTCTTCGTGCCTTTTTAAATGTTAGTTTATTGTCACATGTACCGAGGTACAGCAAAAAGCTTTTTGGTGTGTGCCAACCAGTCAGTGGAAAGACTATACATCGTTACAATAAAAACTTATTTTTCACAAGAAACGTTTTCAGTCAGAGAGTTGTAAATCTGTGGAATTCTCTGCCTCAGAAGGCAGTGGAGGCCAATTCTCTGAATGCATTCAAGAGAGAGCTAGATAGAGCTCTTAAGGATAGCGGAGAAGGCAGGAACGGGGTACTGATTGAGAATGATCAGCCATGATCACATTGAATCACGGCTTGAAGGGCCGAATGGCCTCCTCCTGCACCTATTGTCTATTGTCTTTTGTCTAACTGAACCATCCTATCACAAACTAGAGAACGGACCTGAGCTCCCATCTGCCTCATTGGAGACCCAGGGACTTACTTGAACTGGATCTACTGGACTTTGTCTGGCACTCAATGTCATTCCCTTTATCCTGTATTTGTACACTGCGGATGGCTCGATTGTAATCATGTACCTCGGCACATGTGGCAATAAACTAACCCAAAACTAAAAGTAAAACTTCCACGGCTGCAAGAATTTGCAGAGTTGCGGATGCGACCCTATCCATCACACAAACCAGCCTCTCTCCCATTGATTTCACAGCGCCTGAGGAAAGCTGCCTGGAAAATCAAGAACCATTTTCCTCCAGTCAATCCTCCTTCTCCCCTGTTCTCAGGTGGAAGGTCGGTAGTGGTATTGATTTATGTGCTGGGATGCAGTGAAAACCATTGTTCTGCGTGCTATACTGGATGTTCATAAGTGATAGACTTAGACCTTTGGCCCATCAAGTCTACTCTGCCATTCAAAAATGGCTGATCTATCTCTCCCTCTCTACCCCATTCTCCTGCCTTCTCCCCATAACCCCTGACACCCGTACTAATCAAGAGATGTTCTCTAGGGATACTGCCTTATCTGGTCAACTTTAGATAGTTCCTCTGTCCCTCTCTTCCCCTCCTCCTTCCCGAGTCTCCGGCGCTGCATTCGCTATAAGGCAGCAACTCTACCACTGCGCCACCGTGCCGCCAAACCAAATTAAACCAAACTTAAGTGCAGAATAAGAGTTAAAAGAGTTAAAAGCTGAATTGCTTGTAGATTAATTGGCTTGGGTTTTATTTTTGGTATAAGTGTAAATTGTTCCTAGTGTGTGTAGGTTTGTGTTAATGTGCGGGGATCGCTGGTCGGCGCGGACTCAGTGGGCCGAAGGGCCTGTTTCCGTGCTATATCTCTAAACTAAACTAATCTATGTTTATTTTCACCAGAAATGCTGTTGCCAGACACAAAGGTATCTCGCCAACTGAGACTCCATTAAAACACAAAGAAGAGAAAACTGTCTTTGGTCACAATTTCTAAAATCCCGAGAAATTTCTAGCAGGAATTATTTTCCGCGACGCGCCGAGATCCGCTACGATTCATTGAAGACTCCTCACGATCATGCCCACAACACCCCGGCAAACGTTCGACAACAGCCGAGTCACCGACAGTCGCCTTAAAATCGCCTCAGTGGGACAGGCCCTTTGGATATTGTTTTAATTTCAGGTTTATTATCTGAAGGAGGGTCTCGACCCGAAACGTCACCCATTCCTTCTCCCCCGAGATGCTGCCTGACCTGCTGAGTTACTCCAGCAGTTTGTGAATAAATACCTTCAGGTTTATTATTGTAACTGCTGCTGAGGTACAAGGAGAAGCTTTGTTTCGAGACACAGCACGGAAACAGGCCCTTCGGCCCACCAGGTCCTCGCCGACCAGCGATCCCCGAATATTAACACCGGCAGTCCTCTTAAAAATACACCCACTAGGGACAATTTTTACATTTACTAAGCCAATTAAACTACACATCTGCACGTCTTTGGAGCATGGGAGGAAACCGAAGATCTCGGAGAAAACCCGCGCAGGTCACGGGGAGAACGTACAAACTCCGTACAGGCAGCACCCGTAGTCGGGATCGAACCTGGGTCTCCGGCGCTGCATTCGCTGTCAGGCAGCAACTCTACCGCTGCGCCACCATTCTGACACACAAGGGACAATTTGCAAACCTACGTCTTTGGGACCTGGGAGGAAACTGGAGACCAGGAGAAGACCCTGCTAGGGCAGCTTACAGCCCAGGGGTATGAATAGTGATGTCTCTTATCTCAAGTAACCCTTGCCTCCCCTCTCTCTCCATCCCTCCCCCACCCTGGTCCTTGTTCGAGTTTCACTGCCGTCCTGTTGAGTTCCACTCTCTGTACACTTTCTTTAAACACGTAGCGCAAGCCAACAACGGACCATTGTGGGCTCCCTCTTTCCTTGATCATTTGCTCTATATCTCTCTATATCACCGTCTATATCTCTCGTTTCCCTTTCCCCTTGATCCTCAGTCTGAAGAAGGGTCTCAACCCGAAAGGCCACCTATCCTTTTATAGACATTAGACAATAGACAATAGGTGCAGGAGGAGGCCATTCGGCCCTTCGAGCCAGCACCATCATTCAATGTGATCATGGCTGATCATTCTCAATCAGTACCCCGTTCCTGCCTTCTCCCCATACCCCCTGACTCCGCTATCCTTAAGAGCTCTATCTAGCTCTCGAATACATTCAGAGAACTGGCCTCCACTGCCTTCTGAGGCAGAGAATTCCACAGATTCACAACTCTCTGACTGAAAAAGTTTTTCCTCATCTCCGTTCTAAATGGCCTACCCCTTATTCTTAACTGTGGCCCCTTGTTCTGGACTCCCCCAACATTGGGAACATGTTTCCTGCCTCTAACGTGTCCAACCCCTTAATAATCTTTTCTCCAGAGATGTTGCCTGACCCGCTGTTACTCCAGCTGTTTGTGTCTATCTTCGGTTTAAACCAGCTTCTGCAGTTCCTTCTTACACTTAACATAGATGTAGTCGGGATCGAACCCGGGTCTGTGGTGCTGCAAGCGCTGTAAGGCAGCAATTCTACCGCTGCGCCACCGTGCCGCTCCGGCACTTCAAGTTGATCCTGACACTTCTGACAGCTCCAGAACTCCAGACAGGGCAGCCATGATGGCTGCCTTACAGCGAATGCAGCGCCGGAGACCCAGGTTCGATCCCGACTACGGGCGCCATCTGTACGGAGTTTGTACGTTCTCCCTGTGAACGCGTGGGTTTTCACCGAGATCTTCAGTTTCCTCCCACACTCCAAAGACGTAGAGGTTTGCAGGTTAATTGTCTTGGTGTCTGTGTAAATTGTCCCTGGTGGGCATAGGGTAGTGTTAGTATGCGGGGATCGCTGGTCGGCGCGGACTCGGTGGGCCGACAGGCCTGTTTCCATGCTGTATCCCTAAACTAAGCTAAACTTGAGCATCAACAAACCCCACCACCTGGATCTGATGTGAGAACAGCCAGATGACTTTATTGGCATGATGGGATTGCTTTGAAACGCGGCAAATTGGACTTAACTGATTAAGACAAGGTGTGAAGACTGGAAAACCACCAGGATATTGAATAGTCAATAAGTCGAAGTAATGAATACGTTCTGTATGCTCCATGCTGCATCAGCCCCCTTGTGCTTTGCAGTCACTGTCTAAATTACAAAGAGCATGTCAATCCCAAAACTACTGGCAGAGAGAGCTGCCTTTGTTTTAGATCATCCACTAAGCAAGTATATTCCTGTCAGAAGTTCATAAGTTCATGTGATCGGAGCAGAATTAGGCCATTGGGCCCATCAAATCTCCTCTGCCATTCAATCATGGCTGATCTATCTCTCCCTCCTAACCCCATTCTCCTGCCTTCTCCCCATAATCTCTGACAACCGTACTAATCAAGAATCTATCTATCTCTGCCTTAAAAATATCCATTGACTTGGCCTCCACAGCCGTCTGATGTGAATCACCAACCTCTGACTAAAGAAATTCCTCCCCATCTTCTTTCTAATGGAACGTCCTTTTATTCTGAGGCTGTGCCCTCCGGTCCTAGACTCTCCCACTAGTGGAAACGTCCTCTCCACATCCACTCTATCCAGGCCTTTCACTATTCGGTAAGTTTCAAAGCGGTCCTTCATCCTTCTAAACTCCAGCAAGTACAGGGCCAGTGGCATCAAATGCCCATCATATGTTAACCCATTCATTCCTGGAATTACTCCCGTAAATTCACAAAACCACACTGCCCTCTGATAGACCAGAAATCTGCCTGCTGACCAGAATGGTCACCATGCTAGAACATGGAACATCGAACAGCACAGCACAGGAACGGGCCCTTTGGCCCACAATTTTGTGCTGAAAATGGTAAATGAGGGTACTTACATAAACCACTGCAGACAATGGTATAGATTTTTTTTTAGATTTAGAGATACAGCGCGGAAACAGGCCCTTCGGCCCACCGAGTCCGCGCCGCCCAACGTTCCCCGCACATTAACACTATCCTACACACCCTAGGGGGAATTTTTACATTTGCCCAGCCAATTAACCTACATACCTGTGCATCTTTGGAGCATGGGAGGAAACCGAAGATCTCGGAGAAAACCCACGCAGGTCACGGGGAGAACGTACAAACTCCGTACAGACGGCGCTCGTAGTCAGGATCGAACCTGAGTCTCCGGCGCTGCATTCGCTGTAAGGCAGCAACTCTACCGCTGCGCCACCGCACCACATAGTCAGTGCGTTTTTTGGTAACGGTATGCGGGTCGGCACGGTGGCGCAGAGGTAGTTTTGCTGCCTTACAGCGCCAGAGACCCGGGTTCGATCCTGACTATGGGTGCTGTCTGTACAGAGTTAGTATGTTCCGCGTGTGACAGTGTGGGTTTGCTTCAGGTGCTCCGGTTTCCTCCCACAATCCAGAGACGTGCGGGTTTGTAGGTTAATTGGCTTCGGTAAAATTGTAAATTGTCCCTAGTGTGTGGGATGGGTGCTAGTGTACAAGTGATCGCTGGGTGGCGCGGACTAGGTGGGCCGAAGGGCCTGTTTCCGCACTGTATCTCTAAACTAAACTAATCTAAACCCCATTCTCCTCACTTCTCTCCGTAACCTTGGAGACCCTCCCTAATCAAGAACACTCCAAAGACGTACACGATTTTTTTTAGGTTAATTGGCCTCTGTAAATTGTCCTGTTCTTACCCTCTCGAAACGGATGGCGAACCGGTCTCGCTGCCATGAGAGGCCTCAGGCTGCCCCCCCCCCCCCCCCCCATCGGCTCCCCCCTTCATTCTCAGCGATTCCACACCGGGACCCCTTCGTTCTTGGTGACCCCCCCCCACAGACGGATCCATCTTCGTTCTCAGCAGCCTATTTCTGAATATTTCTGACTTCACAAGAACCTGTCTCAGCAGGTTAGAACCCTTCCAAAGTAGGAGAACTATTCAAACAATAGGAGTGTGAGGAAGAAAAACATGTTGTAGGAAAGATATTGTCAAGCTTGAAAGGGTTCAGAAAAGAATTATAGACAATAGGTGCAGGAGGAGGCCATTCGGCCCTTCGAGCCAGCACCGCCATTCAATGTGATCATGGCTGATCATTCTCAATCAGTACCCCGTTCCTGCCTTCTCCCCATACCCCCTGACTCCGCTATCCTTAAGAGCTCTATCTAGCTCTCTCTTGAATGCATTCAGAGAATTGGCCTCCACTGCCTTCTGAGGCAGAGAATTATGAGGATGTTGCCAGGACTAGAGGGTGTGAGCTATAGGGAGAGGTTGAGTAGGCTGGGTCTCTATTCCATGGAGCGCAGGAGGATGAGGGGAGATCTTATAGAGGTGTACAAAATCATGAGAGGAATAGATCGGGTAGACAATCTATTTACCCAGATTAGGGAAATCGAGGACCAGAGGACACAGGTTCAAGGTGAAGGGGAAAAGATTTAATAGGAATCTGAGCGGTAACTTTTTCACACAGAGGGTGGTGGGTGTATGGAACAAGCTGCCAGAGGAGGTAGTTGAGGCTGGGACTATCCCATCGTTTAAGAAACAGTTGGACAGGCACATGGATAGGACAGATTTGGAGGGTTATGGACCAGTTATGGTGGGACTTGGGTAGCTGGGACATTGTTGGCCGGTGTGGGCGAGTAGAGCCGAAGGGCCTGTTTCCACACTGTATCACTCTGACTCTCTATGACTCTATGACTCTAACCACAGGCCCATTAAGACATCCGTTGTAGGAAAATACTCTAATCTATTATTAAGGATGTGGAAACTAGACACTTAGAAAACCAACACAATTATTCAGAGTCAACACAGACAAATGAAATGGAAATTGCCTTTGCCAAATCACTGTATGGTATTTCAGTGGAGACCAGTGAAGCTGGTCTCCACATATTTAGATATTGAAAATGCATTTTATGTTATCACACAGAAAGTTGGAGTTAACAGGATTAGGAGCAATGCATGAGGTGGACAGAAGATTGGTCGAATGGTTAAAAAAGAGTAAGAATAAACAAAGAAAGACTCACAGTGCAGGAGTCACTCAGGCAGCATCTGTGGAGAACATGGATAGGTGACGTATTGGTTTGGGACCCTTCAATCAATCTGAAGAAGGGTCCCAACCTGAAACGTCACCAATCCATGTTCTCCAGAGATAGACACAAAAAGCTGGAGTAACTCAGCGGGTCAGACAGCGTCTCTGGAGAAAAGGAATAGGTGATGTTTCGAGTCGAGACCATTCATCAGACCTGAAACGTCACCTATTCCTTTTCTCCAGAGATGCTGTCTGATCCGCTGAGGTACTCCAGCTTTTTTCTGTCTATCTTTAGCATCTGCAGTTCCTTCCTACACATGTTCTCCAGAGATGCTGCCTGATCCGTTCAGTTATTCCAGCACCTTGTGCATTTTTTTGCAAACAAGCACCTGCTGTTCTTTGTTTCTATGTATGAACAAACAAGTAATTTTCCAGTACATGGGCTGTTGTGAGAGGATCGAACTGATCCATAAGGTAAAAGGACACAAAGTGCTGGAATAACTCAGCGGGTCAGGCAGGATCCCTGGAGAACATGGATAGGTGACGTTTCAGGTCAGATCACTACAATCGGCTTAAAGAAGGGTTCTGACTAGGGTTGCCAACTATCTAACTCCCAAATAAGGGACAAAAGGTGACGTCACCGCCCGCGCCCCACGTGACCTCACCCAGCCAGCGGCCACGTGCTCCCGCTCCACCAATGATGGCCGCCCGGGCCGGGAGGCGGGTTGCTATGCAACCTCCGTTAGGCAAACACACTCGGCCCCACTCTCCGAACACACTCCGTTAGCATACACCGTCCAAGCCTACAGCGGCCCCCGGGCCTACAGTGTCAGGGCCTAAAGTGTCTGGGCTTACAGTGTACGGGCCTACAGTGTCCGGGCCTACAGTGTCCGGGCCTACTGTATCTGGGCTTACAGTGTCTGGGCTTACAGTGTACGGGCCTACAGTGTCCGGGCCTACTGTATCTGGGCCTACAGTGTCTGGGCTTACAGAGTCCGGGCCTACAGTGTCCGGGCCTACAGTGTCTGGGCTTACAGTGTCTGGGCTTACAGTGTACGGGCCTACAGAGTCCGGGCCTACAGTGTCCGGGCCTACAGTGTCTGGGCCTACAGTGTCCGGGCCTACAGTGTCCGGGCCTACAGCGCCCCCCCAGGCCTAATACGGGACAAGGGTGGTCCCATACGGGACAAACAAATTTAGCCCAAAATACGGGATGTCCCAGCTAATACGGGACAGTTGGCAACCCTAATTCTGACCCAAAACTTCACATATCCATGTTCTCCAGAGATGCGGCCTCAGCTACTTTGTGTCTTTTTGTGTAAACCCACACCTGCAGTTCCTTGTCTCTACATCCTGATCCATAAGGTATTTACAATCGACATTAAATATAAAGGTACTCCATTTTAGAGGTGATGGAAATGAAAGTGGGCAATTGAAGAGTGAACAGGGACACAGGCAAGTTAAACATATGTGCAAGAAGGTGGTGGAAGGAATGTAATATTCGAGAATGTGATTATTTATGAGGATTCACACAAGAAAATAGATTAAAACATGAAATAAGAAATGAATGGAGTGAAGAGTCAAGAGTGTTTTATTGTCATATGTCCGAAACAAAACAATGAAATTCTTACTTACTGCAGCACAACAGAATATGTAAACATCGTACTCTGTAAACAATATAATAAACGGAAGAAATTCAGTATATATATATATATATATATGTGTGTGTGTAAGAAAGAACTGCAGATGCTGGTTTAAATCGGTACACATAAAATGCTGGAGTAACTCAACGGGTCAGGCAGCATCTTTGGAGAGAAGGAATGGGTGATGTTTCAGGTCGAGACCTGTTGTGCATGAGAAGGCAGTGGAGGCCAATTCTCTGAATGCATTCAAGAGAGAGCTAGATAGAGCTCTTGAGGATAGCGGAGTCAGGGGTTATGGGGAGAAGGCAGGAACGGGGTACTGATTGAGAATGATCAGCCAAGTCAAGTCAAGTCAAGTCAAATTTATTTGTCACATACACATACTCGATGTGCAGTGAAATGAAAGTGGCAATGCCTGCGGGTTGTGCACAAAAATAATTACAGTTACAGCATATAAATAAAGTTAATAAGTTACTAAACATAGCACAAAAAGTGTCGACAAAAATTTAGTCTCTGGGGTTATAAAAGTTGACAGTCCTGATGGCCTGTGGGAAGAAGCTCCGTCTCATCCTCTCCGTTTTCACAGCGTGACAGCGGAGGCGTTTGCCTGATCGTAGCATCTGGAACAGTCCGTTACTGGGGTGGCAGGGGTCCCTCATGATCTTGCTTGCTCTGGATCTGCACCTCCTGATGTATAGGTCCTGCAGGGGGACGAGTGTAGTTCCCATGGTGCGTTCTGCCGAACGCACTACTCTCTGCAGGGCCATCCTGTCCTGGGCAGAGCTGTTCCCAAACCAGACTGTAATGTTGCCGGACAGGATGCTCTCTACAGCCCCAGAGTAGAAGCAATGAAGGATCCTCAGCGACACTCTGAATTTCCTCAGTTGTCTAAGGTGGTAAAGGCGCTGCTTAGCCTTACCCACCAGTGCGGCAATGTGCGTTGCCCACGTCAGATCCTCTGCGATGCGGACTCCCAAGTATTTGAAACTGCTCACCCTATCCACAATAGACCCATTTATCTCCAGTGGCGTGTACGTCCTTGGATGTTTAGCCCTTCTGAAGTCCACAATCAGCTCCTTTGTTTTAGTGACATTCAAGAGGAGGCTATTGTCCTGACACCAGAGTGCCAGATCAGCCACCTCCTCCCGGTAGGCCTTCTCATCGTTGTTGGAGATCCGGCCCACCACCACAGTGTCATCAGCAAACTTGATGATGGAGTTTGAGCTGAACCTGGCCCCACGGTCATGTGTGTACAGGGAGTACAGTAGGGGGCTAAGGACGCAGCCCTGGGGGGATCCTATGTTCAGGGTGAGGGAGCTAGATGTGTGTTCCCCCATCCTGACCACTTGGGGCCTGGCAGTGAGAAACATGATCACATTGAATGGCGGTGTTGGCTCGAAGGGCCGAATGGCCTCCTCCTGCACCTATTGTCTATTGTCTAGAAACGATTTAATATGAAATGACTTGCACGATTGTACGCATGCGCAGAGAGATTTAAGATGGTGATAACATGACCAAGGCACGTTTGAATACTTTTGTGTGTCCGAGTTTTATTCATAGTCCGATTACAGCCCAAATACACAACAATTTGGCGACGAGGATGGGATTCCTCTAACAGGAACAGATTGCGGTCACTTTGAAGTTTTCGCACGACCGAACATGAAGTAAAGCACGCGGTATGTAATTGGAAAACAGGGAACGTACGATCGCCGAGTGCACGTCAACCCCTCGATGCAACCTACCATACAAACATTGCTGTAGCCATGCAGGGCAGCTCATAGAGGCAGCTATAGCCAGCAGAACATCAATCGGGTTCGCTTGCCAGTAATAGCTAAGCCACCAGACGTAGATGTTGTGCAGCCCAAGTCCAGCCGCCGCCATTTTGTCACCAGCAACTGCCACCGACGCCGAGTATCCGAGTATCCGAGTGTCCGAGTATCCGAGTATCCGAGTATCTGAGTATCCAAGTATCCGAGTATCCGAGTATCCGTGTGTCCGGGTATCCGAGTATCCAAATATCCGAGTATCCGAGTATCCGAGTGTCCGAGTATCCGAGTATCCAAGTATCCGAGTGTCCGAGTGTCCGAGTATCCGAGTATCCGAGTATCCGAGTATCCGAGTATCCGAGTATCCAAATATCCGAGTGTCCGAGTATCCGAGTATCCAAGTATCCGAGTATCCGAGTATCCGAGTATCCGAGTATCCGAGTGTCCGAGTATCCAAGTATCTGAAGTATCCGAGTATCCGAGTATCCAAATATCCGAGTATCCGAGTATCCGAGTATCCGAGTATCCGAGAGCAGAGCAGCGGCGGTGATAACATTTAAATAGTGTTGTTGTGAAACTGAGTATTAATGTTGTAACCATGGCTAATCCAATCATTGGGAATGGGCCCCAGTTAGAATCTGGTTATACTTTTGAGGAATGGACTGAAGTCTTAGAGGTATAGTTCACTTCAAACGATATCACGTCAGAAGAGAAGAAAAGAGCATTGTTCCTTACAGGTTTAGGAAGCAAGGGTTACCACACCCTACAGCCATTGCTACAGCCAGCTACGCCCGCAAGTAAAACATATCAGGAATGTAAGGATGCTTTAATTGCTCATTTTTCGGCAAAACTAACAGAAATAGCGCAAAGGTATCGATTCTATACCTGCACACAAGCAAATGAAACAATCCCTCAGTTCCTAGCAAAGCTTCGACAGTTAAGTGATGGGTGTAATTTCAAGGAACTGGAGGATATGCTGAGAGACAGATTGGTGGTAGGGTGTGCAGACGTGAACATCCAGCGGAAACTGTTGGGTACACTACAATTAACCTTTGAGAACATAATCAATATTGCGAGTGCGATCTAGGTGGCCAAACAAGATGTGGAGCAGATCCAGAAGATGGGAAGGCCTCAAGAGGATCCTACCTCCGTCAATTAGGTTCAAAGGAAGGCGTCTGGACTACAGAAGGCAAGGAGTCAACCAAGGACACCCAAAGACGAGGGTCACTCCTCTAAGAAATGCTGGAGATGTGGTGGCAGCCACGAGCCAGCGAGGTGCAAATTTCGAGAGGGTAGATGCTTCAGGTGGTCGGGAATGGGCCACACTAAGAGTCAGTGTGAGGCTGTTAGAGCCCACCAGCGGAGGAGAGGACAATCTCAGAAAAAAGCAGACCACTTGGAGGAGGCAGCTTGGAATTCATCAGAGGAAACAATGAGCCACTTGGACGATGAATCGATCAACAAGTTGACGAACTCTGACCTTTATACAGCCACGTTGATAGTGAACGGCAATGAGGTACAACTAGAAGTTGACACTGGAAGTCCATGGACTATCGTACCAGAAGAAGTCTTCAGCAAACTCGGTCAAGACCCTAGACTAGATCCAGTAGCATCAAGCTGAAATCCTACACTGGAGAGAAGGTTGACATCTACGGACAAGCAGCGGTTAAGGTACAGCTCGAACCTCACAGTAAGCCAGAAACGCTGACCCTAGTGGTAGTAAAGAAAGGTGCAAGCCTAATGGGAAGAGACTGGTTAAGGAAGTACCCTGGATTGTTGTCAAATCTAACCAGCCAGAACACGCCAGAGTCAAGATTAAGTCCAGCGAGTAGTGTGCACAGTTTGCAAGTTGCCATGGACACAGTACTCAACAGACACGCCAAACTGTTTGATAACAGCAGCCATGGAATACTGAAGGGATACCAAGCCAAGGTGTATCCACAAGACGAAAACAGTGGAGCACAGTTTTACAAGGCAGCTCCTGTTTCATATGCTGCTAGAAAGCAGATTGATGCCGCATTGGATTACTTGCTGCAGGACGGCAATATCAAGCCTGTGAAGCCAGCAGATTCCGCAAGCCCGATCATAGCTGTTCCGAAACCAGTTGGGAGAATGAGAGTCTGCGGCAACTACAAGCTCACAGCAAATAAGGTGCTGAAAGTCGAACAGTATCCCCTTCCAACTTTGGAGGATCTACTGCAGGAACTAGAAGGAGGAGAAAAGTTCTCTAAACTAGACCTCTCCCATGCCTATCATCAGATAGAGTTAGACCCACACACACAAAGGTCTCTTCCAGTATACCAGACTGCCCTTTGGGACATCCAGTGCACCAGCCATGTTTCAGAGAACCATGGAGAGTCTGCTATCCGATATTTCCATGTGCAAGCCATACCTTGATGATGTCATCATCAGCGGAAAGACTGACGAAAAGCACCTCAGGAACCTGGAAGTGGTCCTGTCAAGACTAGAGACCAATGGGTTACGTCTGAAGAAGGAGAAGTGTGCACTGATGCAAGAGTCAGTCGACTATCTCGGACATCGATTGAACAAGAATGGTCTTCGTCCTCTTCAAGACAAAGTTGATGCGGTGCGGGAAGCCAAGCGGCCTGTGAACCAAAGCCAATTCCCATTCCCAGTCTGACCTTTCTGTCATGGGCCTCCTCCAGTGCCATAGTGAGGCCCACCGGAAATTGGAGGAACAGCACCTCATATTTTGCCTGGGCAGTTTGCAGCCCAGTGATATGAACATTGACTTCTCCAACTTTAGATAGTTCCTCTGTCCCTCCCTTCCCCTCCCCCTTCCCACATCTCCCTCTATCTTCCTGTCTCCACCTATATCCTTCCTTTGTCCCGCCCCCCTGACATCAGTCTGAAGAAGGGTCTCGACCCGAAACGTCACCCATTCCTTCTCTCCTGAGATGCTGCCTGACCTGCTGAGTTACTCCAGCATTTTGTGAATAAATACCTTCGATTTGTACCAGCATCTGCAGTTATTTTCTTATACAAAGCCAACTCCAGGCATACCTCGGCTTACTGGGGTATTACAGGAGGTTTATACCCAACCTGTCACAGGAGATTGCACCATTGACTCAGATACTGAAGGCAGAGTACAGATCAGCAGATTCAAAGAGTGGGAGGAGAGGCAGCAAGCCTGATCCCAAGTTCAAATGGGGAAAGGAACATGAGCCGGCATTCCAGAGATCCAAGCGTCTTCTTCAGAGTGACAGTGTGCTGACGCATTACGATCCAGCCAAACCCATCCTGCTCCAAACGGATGCAAGCCCCTGTGGCTTAGGTGCTGTGATCAGCCATGTTGAATCAGATGGACAAGAACGCTTGATAGCTTTCGTTTCACGCACTCTCAAGCCCAGCAAAGTGAACTACGCACAATATGAAAAGGAGGGTTTATCCATAATCTTCGGACTGAAGACGTTCCACAAGCAGTTACATGGATGGTCTTTCACCATTGTGACTGATCACAAGCCTCTGATGGGACTGTTTGGAGACCACAAGCCTGCTAGCCCGATGGCCTCTGCTCGCGTAGCAAGATGGCATATGATCCTGTCGGCCTACAGTTACCAGATAGTCCATCAAGAAGGCAAGAAACACCAGAATGCAGATGTGTTGTCGCACTTGCCGATCCACGAAGAGGACTCTTCATGGAATCATCCGGAACTCACCAGCGACAGGCATCAACATGCTCACCGATCTGGACACATGCCCTGTTGATGCACAGGAAGTGAAGAGAGCCACCAAGAAGGACAGAGTTCTCTCGAAGGTGAAGAACCACATCATGGAAGGCTGGCCAAGTGCAAGGAATCTTCCAGAAGAAGTAAAGCAATTTGCCAGCAATAAAGAAGAGCTGTCAGTGGAGGATGACATAATCCTGTGGGGACCACGAGTGGCCATCCCAGATAATCGGGAGATGAGGACTAAAATCCTTGAAGAACTTCATAGCACGCATCCTGGCATTGGGAAAATGAAGGCGTTGGCAAGATCATACGTCTGGTGGCCAGGAATCAACAACGAGTTGGAACAACAAGTGAGAAGTTGTCCAAGCTGTCAGCAGAGTCAGCATAGTCCTGTTGCAGCCCCAATCCATCCATGGGAGTTCCCTGAGAGACCATGGAGTAGAATTCACTGTGACTATGCCAGCCTCGACAATGAGGAGGTGCTGATTGTGGTCGATGCTCACAGCAAATGGACTGAAGCCATGCGGGTGAAACAGGCAACAGCAGCAACAACAGTGATTGCCCCGAGGTGGTTGTTTGCAACTCATGGGTTACCAGAGACGGTGGTCACAGACAACAGCACGCAGTTTGTGTCTGAAGAATTGGCCAAGTTCCTCAGCAGCAACAACATCTGCCACATTCAAACATCGCCCAAGCACCCGTCCAGCAACGGACTAGCGGAAAGAGGGGTACAGACGATGAAAGCAGGTGTGGAGAAAGGAAAGGGCCCTTTCTTGTACAGGGCCCTAGTGAGACCGCACCTGGAGTACTGTGTGCAGTTTTGGTCTCCAAATTTGAGGAAGGATATTCTTGCTATTGAGGGCGTGCAGCGTAGGTTTACTAGGTTAATTCCCGGAATGGAGGGACTGTCATATGTTGAAAGACTGGAGCGACTAGGCTTGTATACACTGGAATTTAGAAGGATGAGAGGAGATCTTATCGAAACGTATAAGATTATTAAGGGGTTGGACACGTTAGAGGCAGGAAACATGTTCCCAATGTTGGGGGAGTCCAGAACAAGGGACCACAGTTTAAGAATAAGGGGTAGGCCATTTAGAACTGAGATGAGGAAAAACGTTTTCAGTCAGAGAGTTGTGAATCTGTGGAATTCTCTGCCTCAGAAGGCAGTGGAGGCCAATTCTCTGAATGCATTCAAGAGAGAGCTAGATAGAGCTCTTAAGGATAGCGGAGTCAGGGGGTATGGGGAGAAGGCAGGAACGGGGTACTGATTGAGAATGATCAGCCATGATCACATTGAATGGTGGTGCTGGCTCGAAGGGCCGAATGGCCTCCTCCTGCACCTATTGTCTATTGTCTATTGTCTATTGAAAAGGATCAGACCTGGAACTAAAGATCCAGAAGTTATTGCTGACGTACCGAGTCACACCTCAAGGAACGACTGGAAAGTCACCCAGTGAACTGATGTTTAGATGAAAGATCCGCACGAAACTTGACAGTCTGCGACCCGATCTCAGCAAAACTGTTCGAAGGAAGCAAGCCTCAATGAAACAGGCAGCAGATCGAGGAAGCAAGAAGCCAGTCTTTGTCGTGAATGACCATGTCATGGTCAAGAACTTTACATCAGATTTAGATTTAGATTTTAGATTTAGAGATACAGCGCAGAAACAGGCCCTTCGGCCCACCGAGGCCGCGCCACCCAGCGATCCCCGCACATTAACACTATCCTACACACACTAGGGACATTTTTTACATTTACCCAGTCAATTAACCTACAAACCTGCACGTCTTTGGAGTGTGGGAGGAAACCGAAGATCTCGGAGAAAACCCACGCAGGTCACGGGGAGAACGTACAAACTCCGTACAGACGGCGCCCGTAGTCAGGATCGAACCCGAGTCTCCAGCGCTGCATTCGCTGTAAGGCAGCAACTCTACCGCTGCGCCACCGTGCCTCCCAGGTCCACTTGGCTTTACGGAATGTTAGCAGAAGTCATCAGTCAAGTCCTGTACCATGTAAAGTTGAATGAGGGAAGAGTCGTTCATCGGCATGTCGATCAAATGAGAGCGTACTTGAAACAAGGTGACAGACACACCAACTTCCAACAAAGAGAAGGGGTTCAACCAAGCGAGGAGCCACTGATAGTTCTGCCAACTCCAACCGTAGGTGTAGATCCTGAAAGCACTTCAGAGAGTGACGAACATTTCATCCACAGTGATAGCACAACATCACAACCAGAGCCGGATATTTCAGAACATCCTGAAAAATCCAACACAGACAGATAGACGCATGTCTAATAGAACTACAAGAACACCTAAAAGATTTGAGGATTTTGTTCTTTATAAGTGAACTTACAGATATACTTGCAATGTGTCATGTATTTTGTTTGCCACACATTTTAGTTACGATTTGCAAGTCTATTGTTTGATATTATGTGACTTTAGACATGGGTATGTGTGTAGTTGATTTAAATTGTGCTACCTGCCTCCAAGCTAAAGGGGGAGGAGTGTTGTGTACGAGGACGATTTCATATGAAATGACTTGGGCGATTGTATGCATGCACAGGGAGACTCAAGATGGCGATAACATCGGATGGGGATCTCATCGAAATATATAAGATTATTAAGGGGTTGGACACGTTAGAGGCAGGAAACATGTTCCCAATGTTGGGGGAGTCCAGAACAAGGGGCCACAGTTTAAGAATAAGGGGTAGGCCATTTAGAACGGAGATGAGGAAAAACATTTTCAGTCAGAGAGTTGTGAATCTGTGGAATTCTCTGCCTCAGAAGGCAGTGGAGGCCAATTCTCTGAATGCATTCAAGAGAGAGCTGGATAGAGCTCTTGAGGATAGCGGAGTCAGGGGGTATGGGGAGAAGGCAGGAACGGGGTACTGATTGAGAATGATCAGCCATGATCACATTGAATGGCGGTGCTGGCTCGAAGGGCCGAATGGCCTCCTCCTGCACCTATTGTCTATTGTCTATTGTCTATAAAATGACCAGGGCACGTTTAAATACTTGTGTGTTCCGAGTTTTATTCATAGTCCGATTACAGCCCAAATACATAACAAGACCCTTCTTCAGAGTGATGTCAGGGAAGTGGGCGGGACAGAGATAGGATGTAGTCGGAGACAGGAAGACTAGTGGGAGACCTGGGAAGGGGGAGGGGATGGAGAGAGAGGGAGAGCAAGGGCTACTTGAAGTTAGAGAAGTCAATGTTCATACCGCTGAGGTGTAAACTACCCAAGCAAAATATGAGGTGCTGTTCCTCCAATTTGCACTGGGCCTCACCCTGGCAATGGAGGAGGCCCAGGACAGAACGGTCAGTGTGAGAATGGGAGGGGGAGTTGAAGTTCTGAGCCACCGGAAGATCAGGTAGGTTTAGGCGGACTGAGCAGAGGTGTTGAGCGAAACTATCGTCGAGCCTGCTCTTGGTCTCGCCGATATACAGACGTTGACACCTGGAACAGCGGATACAGTAGATGAGGTTGGAGAAGGTGCAGGTGAGAACCCCTGCCTCACCTGAAAAGACTGTTGGGGTCCTTGGATGGAGTCGAGGGGAGGAGCAGGTGTAGCATAGGGGCAGGTGTTACATCTCCTGCGGTTGCAGGGGAAAGTACCCGTGGAGGGGGTGGTTTGGGGTGGGAAGGGATGAGTTGACCAGGGAGTTGTGGAAGGAACGGTCTTTGCGGAAAGCAGAAAGGGGTGGAGATGGGTGGACTTGGCCAGTGGTGGGATCCCGTTGGAGGTGGCGGGAATGTTGGAGGATGATGTGTTGTATGCGATGGCTGATGGGACACTCTAACGTTTTCGCCAGCTCTGGTAGGATGTGCCCTGGCATAGAAAGGAGGCAGAGACCTGTGAACAGATGCCAGCAAAATAATGGCGGTGGGATTTCAGTGCGGGTAAATGAGAGGTCATCTGCCTTAGACACAAGAAAGAGATATTGAAGTACTTTTAAATGATGAGAAATGAGAAAATTCAGCAGAGCAGAGAGATTTGGGAATACGTATACAAATCATTTAAAGTTGGAAGACAGGTACAAAAAGCAATCATAAAGACTAATAGAATATTGGTCTTTGAGATAAAGAGGTTGAATTAGAAACAGGAGCGTGTTATGCATCAGTTACATGAAGCTGTGGTCAAACCCCATCTGGGCGACTATTCAGTTTTGGACAGTTCTCTCCAGATGGCTGTTGCCTTGGAGTGGGTCTATCATACATTCACCAGAATCATTTTGGGGCTTGGAGGTTTATAAGAACAAATTACACAAACTTGGCTTGCAATCTCTTTGGTGCAAAGGATTCAAGGGAGCCCTCCATCAAAGGAACTCAAGATATTAAAACATCCAAGAGATTGGATGAGGATACCAACAGTAGGTTTAAGGTGAAGGGGAAAAGATTTAATAGGAATCTGAGGGGTAACCTTTTCACACAGAGGGTGAGGGTGAGGGTATGGAATGAACTGCCAAAGGAGGTTGTTGAAGGTAGGGATTCGGTAGGGTCTCCATGCTGTGTCTCTAAACTAAAGATAAACTAAATTTAACCTACATCCCTCCCTCTGGCTTTACATTTCACTCCTCTTCTTTCCTCGGCTGACAAACATTTCTCTCTTTGCCACCTCGAACCTTTGTCTACCCATCTAATAATCAAAGCCTCCTCACCTGTATCTCCCCCTGGTCCAATCTCTCCCGACCTATGCCCAAGGTACCTCACAAACCCTTCGTCTCTTTAATAACTTCCGCTTTCCGAACCCCCACATCCTCATCTTTACCATGGACATTCAGTCACTCTATACTAGGGTTGCCAACTGTCCCGTATTAGCCAGGACATCCCTTATATTGGGCTAAATTGGTTTGTCCCGTACAGGACTGCCTTGTCCTGTTTTAGGCCTGTGGGACGCTGTAGGCCCGGACGCTGTAGGCCTGGACACTGTAGGCCCGGACACTATAGGCCTGGACACTGTAGGCCTGGACACTGTAGGCCCAGGAGCTGCTGTAGCCCCAGAGAGTGTAGGCCCAGAGGCCCGGGCGCCGCCTAATGGAGGTTGCGTAGCAACCCGCCTCCCAGCCTGGGCGGCCACCATTGGTGGAGCGTGAGCACGTGGCCACTGACTGGGTGACGTCACCTTTTGTCCCTTATTTGGGAGTGAGAAAGTTGGCACCCCTACTCTATACCTCCATCCCCCACCAGGAAGACCTTAAATCTCTCCGTTTCTTCCTCGACCACAGAACCATCCAATTTCCCTCCAATAACACTCTACTCCGCCTAGTGGAGCTGGTCCTCAACCTCAACAACTACTCCTTTGCCTCCTCCCACTTCCTCCAAGTCGAAGGCGTAGCTATGGGCACCCACATGGGCCCCAGCTATGCTGCCTCTTTGTAGGGTACGTCGAACAATCCCTGTTCCAGGTGTACACTGGCCCCGTCCCCGAACTCTACCCCCGCTACATTGCCGACTGCATCGGTGCTACCTCCTGCACCCATGCAGAACTCATGGACTTCATCAACTTCACCACCAATTTCAATCCTGCACTCAAATTCACTTGGACCATCTCCAACACCTCCTTCCCCTTTCTTGATCTCACCGTCTCCATCACAGGAGACAGACTATTTACTGAAGTCTATTACAAACCCACTGACTCCCACAACTATCTCAACTACACTTCTTCCCACCTTGCTTCCTGCAAAGACGCTATCCCCTGCTCCCAATGTCTCCGTCTACGCCGCATCTGCGCCCAGGATGAGGTGTTCCATACCAGGACATCTGAGATGTCCTCATTCTTCAGGGAACGGGGGTTCCCCTCTCCCAATATAGATGAGGCCCTCACTCGTGTCTCCTCGGTACCCTGCAGCTCCGCCCTTGCTCCCCCTCCCCCTAGTCGCGACAGAGACAGAGTCCCCCCTAGTCCTCACCTTCCACCCCATCAGCCGTCGCACACAACACATAATCCTCCAACATTTCCGCCACCTCCAACGGGATCCCACCACTAGCCACATCTTCCCATCTCCACCCCTTTCCGCCTTCCGCAGAGACCGTTCCCTCCGCAACTCCCTGGTTAACTCATCCCTTCCCACCCAAACCACCCCCTCCCCAGGTACCTTCCCCTGCAATCGCAGGAGATGCAACACCTGTCCCTACACCTCCTCCCTCGACTCTGTCCAGGGACCCCAACAGTCCTTTCAGGTGAGGCAGAGGTTCACTTGCACCTCCTCCAACCTCATCTACTGTACCCGTTGTTCAAGTTGTGGACTCTTATACATCGGCGAGACCAAACGCAGACTTGTCGATCGTTTTGTGGAACACCTTCGCTCAGCTGACCTGAACCAACCTGATCTCCCGGTTGCTGGACACTTTAATTCCCCATCCTATTCCACACAGACCACACAGACCTTTCTGTCCTAGGTCTCCTCCATTGTCAAAGTGAGGCTAAACGCAAATTGGAGGAACAGCATCTCATATTTTGCTTGGGCAGCTTACAGCCCAGTGGTATGAATATTGATTTCTCTCACTTCAGGTAGCTCCAGCATTCCCCCTCTCTCTATCCCTCCTCCACCCCCCCCCACCCAAGTCGCACCAGCTTCTTATTTTCACCCAACAAACAGCTTACAATGGCCTTTTAGTTTAGTTTAGTTTCGAGATACAGCGCGGAAACAGGCCTTTCCGCCCACCGAGTCCACGTGTAGGTTTAGTTTAGTTTGGTTGAGTTTAGAGATACAGCATGGAGACAGGCCCCATTGGCTCATCGAGTCCGTGCCGACCAGCGATCAGCCCATGCTCTAGCACTACCCTACACACCAGGGACAACTTACAACTTACGGAAGCCAATTAACCTACAAACCTGCACGTCTTTGGAGTGTGGGAGTGAACCGGAGCACCCGGAGAAAACCCACACGGTCACAGGGAGAACGGACAAACTCCGCACAGGCAGCACCCGTGGTCAGGATGGAACCCGGGTCTCTGGCGCTGTGAGGCAGCAACTCTACCGCTGCGCCACCGTACAATGCAAGGAAAAAGCCCTTCAGCCCACAGTGCCCATGCCGGTCACAATGTCAAGTTAAGCTAATCTCCTGCCTGCTTATGATCTGCATATGCCTGCAAATGATCCAGATCGCTCCATTGCCTGTTTATCCATGTGCCTATAGATTTAAACGCCTCTTAAATGCTCCGATTGCCTCTGCCTCTACAAACACCCCAGGCTGTGTGATCAAGGCATTCACCACCCTCGGAGATGGTGAGCGACTGGAACTAAACTAAACTGGAAAATATACACAATGCTCAGTATTTATTTATTGAGGAAATCATATGTTAATGTTTAGGTTAGTTTAGTTTAATTTAGAGATATAGCATGGAAACTGGCCCTTCGGCCCACCGATTCCATGCCGAGCAGCGATCTCACACACACACTAGGTATTTATTCACAAAATGCTGGAGTAACTCAGCAGGTCAGGCAGCATCTCAGGAGAGAAGGAATGGGTGACGTTTCGGGTTGACCCGAAACGTCACCCATTCCTTCTCTCCTGAGATGCTGCCTGACCTGCTGAGTTACTCCAGCATTTTGTGAATAAATACCTTCGATTTGTACCAGCATCTGCAGTTATTTTCTCACACACACACACTAGATCCATCCAACACACTGGTAGAAATTACAGAAGCCAATTAACCTACAAACCTGCACGTCTTTGGAGTGCAGGAGAAAACCCACACGGTCACAGAGAGAACGTACAAACTCCGTACAGACAGCGCCCGTGGTCAGGATCGAACCCGGGACTCTGGCGCTGCGAGGCAGCAACTCTACAGCTGCGCCACCTTACAATGCAGGGACAAGCCCTTCAGCCCACACAGTGTCCATGCCGGTCACAATGTCAAGTTAGGCTAATCTCTTCTGTCAGTGTCTGGCGCTGTGAGGCATTATCTCTACCGCTGTGCCACAGTGCGGCCACAGTTCTACGTTATCCCACCTTCTCAACCACCCACCATAGACCCGGGGCAATTTACACAAGGCCAATTAGCCTGCAAACTCGCAAGTCTTTGGGATGTGGGAGGAAAGCGGATGTAAGCGTTGCTTTAAGAGTGATGGGTTCGCTTTTACTTGAGAACACCAGGTTAACAATTGCTAGATTGTGCATCCTTGGTAGGGAAAAAAACTACAGATGCCGGTTTAAATCAAAGGTAGGCACAAAATGCTGGAGTAACTCAGCGGGTCAGGCAGCATCTCTGGAGAGAAGGAATGGGCGACGTTTCAGGTCTCGACCCGTCCTTTCTCTCCAGAGATGCTGCCTGACCCGCTGAGTTACTCCAGCATTTCGTGTCTACCTTGTGCATCCTTGGTTCGGGCAGTTTGAATGCCAATGAAGGGAAGGCACAGGCAGCTTGCCCAGTCTCTCCTGTGTTAGCACCAAAGGGACGACGGTGAGTAAGGTGGACCTAAAATTGTTGCGCTATCGTGTACCGTTTTGGCTGTAGTTCAGGAACAAACAGACAAACAAACGAGAGTCTTAGTGTATAGATTATACTAGTATATAGGGGAGGAGGGGGAGGGAGGGGGTGGGGAGGGGGGGAGGGGAGGAGAGGGGAGTGGGGGAGGGGAGGAGAGGGGAGTGGGGGAGGAGAGGGTGCTGCAGGAGAGGTTTGGCCCCAACGCATCCACTTGGTCTAGTTACTATTATAATTACGTGTACCGAGGTACAGTAATGCTAAACAGAAAGACAATACATGATTATAATCGAGCCATTACAGCTGATGTGTGCAATAGACCAGAGGGACCTCTTTGAAACTTACAGAACAGTGAAAGGCCTGAATAGAGTGGATGTGGAGAGGATGTTTCCAACAGTGGGAGAGTCTAGGACCACAGGCCACAGCCTGAGAATACAAGGATGTACCTTTAGGAAGGAGATGAGCAGGAATTTCTTTAGTCAGAGGATGGTGAATCTGTGGAATTCTTTGCCACAGACGGCTGTGGAGGCCGAGTCAATGGATCTAGAGATAGATACATTCTTGATTAGTATGGGTGTCAGGGATTATGGGGAGAAGGCAGGAGAATGGGGTTGAGAGGGAGAGATAGGTCAGCCATGATTGAATGGTGGAGTTGACTTGATGGGCCGAATGGCCTAATTCTGCTCCTAACACTGATGAACTTGTGAACTCATGAACGAGGGATGGCATCGGTGAGCTCCATGCGAGAACAGACCAAGCGTTAAATCAGAAGGTCGCTGACTCTCCTCCCATGAGGTCTCAATTAGTGGGTGACATCCCCAAGGCCCCACAACTTTCTTCTCTTTAGTATCCGTCTTAATTGACCTGAGCACACCGAGGGCTGGCAGGCCGACTAATGACCCGAGCGTTTGTCCGGCCCCTCGTAATTGCGAGGCCCATGAAGGGGAGCGTTGGCCCTGGGAACACACAAGTGGTCAGGTCCGGGCAGTCCTGCACTGGCACTCAGTCTCAAAACAGATGGCTCTGGGGGACAAAGGGAACCGTGATCCAGGTTACTCATCCCATTGTGCCAGAGGACCTTTCCGAGGGCGAACTTCTGACGTGTGTTATTCAGCGGCAGGCGGGAGGAATGTGTGAGCGAGGCTTTTAATTAGTCTCTGGGCCCGACAGGTCGGCCGGCCGACCGGCCTTTATGTTTGCTTAGGCTGGCCTCTTGTTGTTAATGGGAGAAAGGGACGCATCCTTTAGTCTCCTCTGCCCTCTGCCATGCCCCCCTGCCGTGCTGGCACTGAGGGGAGATTAAGCCCGGTCTAAGAGTTGGAAGAATGAGACTGCGGAGAAGCATTTTAATTAGGTGTTCTGAGCGATGTTCCTGAAGGGGTCACCTCACCCGTGATTAAGGCGGTCCGAGCCGTTCTTTATCGAGAGCGGACTTGGACAGAGCCCTTCATCCCATCATGTGCAGGAAGGAACTGCAGGTGTTGGTTTACACCGATGACAGTCACAACATGCTGGAGTAACTCAGCGGGACAGGCAGCATAAGGTCATAATATCATGTGATAGGAGCAGAATTAGACCATTCGGCCCATCAAATCATGGCTGATCGATCGCTCCCTCCTAACCCCAATTTCCTGCCTTCTCCCCATAACCCCTGACACCCTAATCATGACACCATAACCCCTGACATACTAATCAAGAATCTATCTATCTCTGCCTTAAAAATATCCATTGGCTTGGCCTCCACAGCCGTCTGTGGCAAAGAATTCCACAGATTCACCGCCCTCTGACTAAAGAATTTCTCCTCATTTCCTTCCTAAAAGAACGTCCTTAAATTCTGAGGCTGTGACCTCTGGTCCTAGACTCTCCCACTAGTGGAAACATTCTCTCCACATCCACTCTATCTGAGTCTTTCACTATTCTGTACGTTTCAATGAGGTCCCCCTTCATTCTTCTAAACTCCAGCGAGTACAGGCCCAGAGATGCCAAACGCTCATCATGAGCTAACCCACTCATTCCTGAGATCATTCTTGTAAACCTCCTCTGGACCCTCTCCAGAGCCATCACATCCTTCCTCAGATATGGGGCCCAGAATTGCTCACAATATCTCTGGAGAGAAGGAATGAGTGACATTTCGGGTCGAGGCCCTCATCCTCAGGCTCTTTCCATCGCACCGTGGCATGGCAAAATGCCAACCGCAGTGTCACCAAATGTGCTGCCTTGGCAAATTCACCAGAGACCTCACTGAGCCGGCACAGCATAGACGGAAATGTCACAGAGTGATACAGTGTGGAAACAGGCTCTTCGGCCCAACTTGTCCACACCGGCCAACATGTCAAGTGAAGTTTATTTGTCACACACACATACAAGATGTGCAGTGAAATGAAAGGTTACCCACAGCCCAGCAATAGAGCAATAAAAATAAACAACATCACACACAATCACAAACCAACACAAAACATAAAACAGAAACATCCATCACAGTGAGTCTCATCCAGTCCACTCCTCACTGTGATGGAAGGCCAGAATGTCTTTTCTCTTCCCCTGCCGTCTTCTCCCGCGGTCAGGCTGTTGTAGTTGCCACGTTCCAGGCCGCGCCAGACGGTGAAAGGTCCGCAGCGGGCCGACTCAAGCCCCGCGATCCGGGGCGGGCGAAGACGCCGCCGCTGCACGTCGGAGTGGTTGTGGCTCCCGACATTGAAGCCCCCGCCGGGCTGAGAAAATCCCGCGGCCTATTTCAGGTCGCGCCGGACGGTGAAAGGTCCGCGGCGGGCCGACCCAAGCCCCACGATCCGGGGCGGGCGAAGACGCTGCCGCTGCCGGAGCTCCTGATGTCGGCCCCCACCCAGGGGGCTGCGAGCCTCTGACGTCCACGCGGCCCGCGCCCGAAGCCTCTGGAGCCTCCGAAGGCGAGTCGCAGCCGCTCCCGCAGCGCCACCACAACCTCCGAAGGCAGCCAGCTCTGCAGATGGTGAGTCCGGTCCGCGGTCTCTGCGAACCAGAGCCCCAGGTAGTCCCAGCTCCAGGTGATTGGCCGACGGTAGGCCGCAGCGGGAAACACCCAGAAAAAAGTCGGGTCTCCGTTCGGAAGAGACAATTTTAAAGTCCCCCCCCCCCACCCACATAGTACACAACCACAAAAAACTACATCACATCTAAACACCACAATCAAGACTAAAAACAACATAAAACACAAAAGACAGACGGACTGCAGGTGAGACTCTGCTGCTAGGGCAGTGCAGGCCCAGCGAGCCATCTAGTCCCATCTACACTAGTCCCACCTGCTCGCGTTTGGCCCTTATCCCTCTAAACCTGTCCTGTCCATGTACCTGTCTAAATGTTTCTTAAACATTGTGATAGACAATAGACAATAGACAACAGGTGCAGGAGGAGGCCATTCGGCCCTTCGAGCCAGCACTGCCATTCAATGTGATCATGGCTGATCATTCTCAATGAGTATCCCGTTCCTGCCTTCTTCCCATACCCCCTGACTCCACTATCCTTAAGAGCTCTATCTAGCTCTCTCTTGAATGCATTCAGAGAATTGGCCTCCACTGCCTTCTGAGGCAGAGAATTCCACAGATTCACAACTCTCTGACTGAAAAAGTTTTTCCTCATCTCAGTTCTAAATGGCCTACCCCTTATTCATAAATTGTGGCCCTTTGTTCTGGACTCCCCCAACATTGGGAACATGTTTTCTGCCTCTAACGTGTTCAACCTCTTAATAATCTTATACGTTTCGATAAGATCCCCTCTCATCCTTCTAAATTCCATCCTTCCTCCAAACCAGAGGCGTAGCTATGAACACTCGCATGGGCCCTAACTATGCTTGCCTCTTTGTCGTGTACGTCGAACAATCCCTGTTCCGGACGTACACTGGCCCCATCCCCGAACTCTACCTCCGCTACATCGACGACTGCATTGGTGCTACCTCTTGCACCCATTGACTTCATACACTTCACCTCCAATTTCCATCCTGCCCTTAAATATACCTGGACTATCTCCAACATCTCCCTCCCGTTTCTGGACCTCACCATCTCCATCACAGGAGACAGACTAGTGACGGACATTTACTATAAACCCACTGACTCGCACAGCTATCTGGACTACACTTCTTCCCACCCGGTCCCCTGCAAAAAGTCTATCCCCCACTCCCAATTCCTCCGTCTACGCCGCATCTGTGCCCGGGATGAGGTGTTTCACACTAGGGCTTCCGAGATGTCCTCGTTCTTCAGGAAACGGGGCTTCCCCTCTTCCATTATAGTTGAGGCTCTCACTAGGGTCTCTTCTACATCCCACAGCTCCGCTCTTGCTCCCCCTCCCCCCACTCGCAACAAGGACAGAATCCCCCTCGTTCTCACCTTCCACCCCACCAGCCAGCGGATCCAACATATCATCCACCAACATTTCCGTCACCTACAACGGGACCCCACCACTGGCCATATCTTCCCATCCCCTCCCCTTTCTGCATTCCGCAGAGACCGTTCCCTCCGTAACTCCCTGGTCCACTCGTCCCTTCCTACCCAAACCACCCCAACCCCGGGCACTTTCCCCTGCAACCGCACGAGATGCAACACCTGTCCCTTTACCTCCCCCCTCAACTCCATCCAAGGACCCAAACAGTCTTTCCAGGTGAGACAAAGGTTCACCTGCACCTCCTCCATCCTCATCTATTGCATCCGCTGCTCTAGATGTCAACTTATTTACATCGGCGAAACCAAGCGCAGGCTCGGCGATCGCTTCGCTGAACACCTGCGTTCGGTCCGCATTAACCAAACTGATCTCCCGGTGGCCGAGCACTTCAACTCCCCCTCCCATCCCCAGTCTGACGGTATGAACATCGACTTCTCCAACTTTAGATAGTCCCTCTGTCCCTCCCTTCCCCTCCCCCTTCCCAGATCTCCCTCTATCTTCCTGTCTCCACCTATATCCTTCCTTTGTCCCGCCCCCCTGACATCAGTCTGAAGAAGGGTCTCGACCCGAAATGTCACCCATTCCTTCTCTCCTGAGATGCTGCCTGACCTGCTGAGTTACTCCAGCATTTTGTGAATAAATCGATTTGTACCAGCATCTGCAGTTATCTTCTTATACTTCTAAATTCCAGTGTATACAAGATAGTCCCTGCCTCAACTACCTCCTCCGGCAGCTCGTTCCATACACCCACCACCCTTTGTGCCAAAAAAGTTTCCCCTCAGGTTCCTATAAAATCTCCCCCCTCTCACATTAAACTCATGTCCTCTGCTCCTCAATTCCCCTACTCTGGACGAGATTCACCTCTGTAAGATCCTCATCCTCCTGAGCTCCAAGGACTAGATTCCTGGCCTGCTCAACCTCTCCCTGTAGCTCAAGCCCTCAAATCCTGGCAACAATCTCGTAAATCGTCTCCGCGCCCTTTCCCGCTTGATAACATCTTTCCGACAACATGGTGCCCAGAACTGAACACGATACTCTAAAGGCGGCCTCACCAATGCCTAATATAATTGCCCATAGCCTCCCAACTTCTATACTCAATACTTTAAATGATGGCCAACATGCCAAAAGCCATTTTGATCACCCTATATACCTGAGATGCCACTTTCAACAAACTATGTACTTATACCGATCAGCCAAAACATTATGACCACTGACAGGCAAAGTGAATAACATTGATTATCTTGTTACGATGGCACCTGTCAAGGGGTGGGATATATTAGGCAGCAAGTGAACAGTCAGTGCTTGAAGTTGATGTGTTGGATGCAGGAGGAATGGGCAGGAATAAAGACCTGAGCGACTTTGACACGGGCCAAATTGTTATGGCCAGACGACTGGGTCAGAGCATCTCTGAAATGGCAAGGCTTGTGGGGTGCTCCCGGTCAGCAGTGGTGAGTACCTACCGACAGTGGTCCGAGGAGGGACAAACCACAAACCAGCGACAGACAGGGTGTTGGGCGCCCAAGGCTCATCGATGCACGAGGGCAACGAAGGCTATTCCGTCTGGTCCGAACCGACAGAAGGTCGACTGTGGCACAAGTCACAGAAAATGTTAATGGTGGTCACGGGAGGAATGTGTCACAATACACAGTGCATCTCACACTGCTGCGTATGGGGCTGCACACGGAGGACCAACAGCATATTAGGCAGGTGGGCGCAATGTTTTGGCTCATCATGTCATAATGTTTTGGAGGATTGGTGTATACTCCTAGATCCCTCTGCTCTACAACACTGCCTGACCATTCACTGTGTACATCCTGCCCATGTTAGACTTCCCAAAATGCAACACCTCACATTTCTCTGTATTAAATTCCATCAACCATTCCACAGCCCAGCTGCCCAACCGGTCAAGATACTTCTGCAATTTTTGACAACCATCTACAATACCACCCACTTTGTGTCACCTGCAATCTTCCTAACCATGCCATGTACGTTCTCATCCAAATCATTGATATAGTGCTTCCAAGATGGCCCCCATACCAGGGGACTATTTGCGTGCTAGCCACAGAAGCAGATCTACAATCACACATTACCATCGCTCCACACTTAAATCACTACAATAATTAAACATTATTCTCTTATCAATTTTCTATACACTGTAAATGGCTCGATTGTAATCATGTATTGTCTTTCAGCTGACCGGTTAGCACGCAGTAAAAAAAGCTTTTCACTGTACCTCGGTACACGTGACAATAAACTAAACACAAAGATGACAAGCAGCTTTGGGCCCAGCACCAAACTCTAAGGCACACCACTAGTCACAGGTCCATGTCCACAAGTAACTGGGAACAAACCTCTACCCCAAGATAGACACAAAAAGCTGGAGCAACTCAGCGGGTCAAACAGCATCTCTGGAAAAGGGGAATAGGTGATGTTTCAGGTCGAAACCCTTTAGTTTAGTTTAGTTTAGTTTAGTTTAGAGATACAGCGCGGAAACAGGTCCTTCGGCCCACCGGGTCCGCGCCGCCCAGCGATCCCCGCACATTAACACTATCCTACACACACTAGGGACAATTTTTACATTTACCAAGCCAATTAACCTACAAACCTGTACGTCTTTGGAGTGTGGGAGGAAACCGAAGATCTCGGAGAAAACCCACGCAGGTCACGGGGAGGACGTACAAACTCCGTACAGACAGCACCCGTAGTCGGGATCGAACCCGGATTTCCGGCGCTGCATTCGCTGTAAGGCAGCAACTCTATCGCCGCGCCACCATGACCGCCCTTCTTCAGACTGTTCGACTCGACCTGAAATGTGACCTGCTCCTACTCTCCAGAGATGCTGCCTGTCCCGCTGAGTTACTGCAGTCTATCTTTTAGACAATAGACAATAGACAATAGGTGCAGGAGTAGGCCATTCAGCCCTTCGAGCCAGCACCGCCATTCAATGCGATCATGGCTGATCACTCTCAATCAGTACCCCGTTCCTGCCTTCTCCCCATACCCCCTCACTCCGCTATCCTTAAGAGCTCTATCCAATTCTCTCTTGAAAGCATCCAACGAACTGGCCTCCACTGCCTTCTGAGGCAGAGAATTCCACACCTTCACCGCTCTCTGACTGAAAAAGTTCTTCCTCATTTCCGTTCTAAATGGAGTCTATCTTTGGTTTAAACCAGCATCTGCAGTTCCTTCCCTACAAACGTCTGCCCCTTATTGTCTGAAGCTTTCTATCACCAGGGGAATGTGCCTACATTGCCAAGCACAGAGCTTAGAAGAGCTAATAGTGGCATGTGTACGAGATAACGAATAAGAGGGACTGGGAATGAATTATACGGATAATAACAGAGATTGCAAGCATGTTAAACAAAGGGATTGACAATGTGTTATAGTTAAGTCAATGTACAAATAAATAATTAGCTTCCCTCCTGCTCCAATTTAATACCATAAATTAATATACAAGTACTTATTTTCACTACTTGGCTCTAAATCACAAAATCAAGACTGAATTAATCCTTCTTTTCCAAATTGATTCTGAAGCTACCCAGTGAATCAAATCAATCAGCTTTAGTCTCAGCAAATTATTGACTAACTCAAATGAATAAAGTAAACCTCGACGAGAATAACAATGAATTATTCAAACTTCAATGAATACATTTCATTCTCTCCCTTAGACAGACACAAAATGCTAGAGTAACTCAGCGGGACAGGCAGCATCTTTGGAGAGAAGGAATGGGTGGAGTTTTGGGTCGAGACCCTTCTTCGCGACCCAAAACGTCACCCATTCCTTCTCTCCAGGGAAGCTGCCTGTCCCGCTGAGTTACTCCAGCACTTTGTGTTTATCTATGGCTTAAACCAGCATCTGCAGTTCCTTGTCTTTCCACTCATTCTATCACCTTTAGCCCTTTATCGCCCATTTGTTGCATCCTTTAGTTCAGAGATACAGCCTGGAAACAGGCCCTTCGGCCCACCGAGTCTGCGCTGACCACCGATCACGCATTCATAATAGTTCAATGTTATCCCACTATCCCATCCATCAACTCGGGGCAGTTTTAGAGAGGTTAATTATCCTGAGCGGCACGGTGGCGCAGCGGTAGAGTTGCTGCCTTACAGCGAATGCAGCGCCGGAGACCCAGGTTCGATCCTGACTACAGGTGCTGTCTGTATGGAGTTTGTACGTTCTCCCCGTGACCTGCGTGGGTTTTCTCCGAGATCATCGGTTTCCTCCCACACTCCAAAGTCGTACAGGTTTGTAGGTTAATTGGCTGGGCAAATGTAAAAATTGTCCCTAGTGTGTGTAGGATAGTGTTAATGTGCGGGGATCGCTGGGCGGCGCGGACTCGGTGGGCCGATAGGGCCTGTTTCCGCGCTGAATCTCTAAATCTAAAATCTAAATCTAAAATCTAAATCTATGAACCATGATTTTGAGACGTGGAATGAAACGGTGGCACGGTGGCGCAGCGGTAGAGTTGCTGCCTCACAGCGCCAGAGACCCGGGATCGATCCTGACTACGGGTGCTGTCTGTGCGGAGTTTGTACGTTCTCGTGTGGGTTTTCCATGGATTCTCCGGTTTCCTCCCACATTCCAAAGACAAATAGGTTTGTAGGTTAATTGGCTTCGGTAAAAGTTGTCAATTTTTCCTCGAGTGCGGAGTGATGTTAGTGTACGGGGATCGCTGGGCGGCGTGGACTCAGTGGAACAAATTGTTTCCAAAGCCAATTAACCTACAAACCTGTACGTCTTTGGAGTGTGGGTAGAAACCGGAGCACCAGCAGAAAACCCACGCGGTCACGGGGAGAACGTACAAACTCCACACAGACAGCACCCGTAGTCAGGATCGAACCCGGGGCCCGGTTGCTTTAAGCCCAGCAACACTACCGCTGCGTCACTGTGATACCCATAATCTCTAACATTAGTTTACAGTCCATATACAGTATCTGTGATGCTGCTGCTGCCACCAAGATTTTCATTGTACCTGCACCTCACCACACTTGTAAGCTTGTGTAGGAAGGAACTTGCTACTTGCTCCTGGTAAACCAGATAGTTTGGTTTAGTTTAGTTTAGAGATACAACGTGGAAACAGGCCCTTCGGCCCACCGATTCCACACCGACCAGCGATCCCCGCACACTGACACCATCCTACACACAGTAGGGACAATTGACACTTATACCAAGCCAAATAACCTACAAACCCGCACGTCTTTGGAGTGTGGGAGGAAACCGAGGATCTCGGAGGAAACCCCCACAGGTCACGGGGAGAACGTACAAACTCCATACAGACAGCACCTGTAGTCAGGATCGAACCTGGGTCTCTGGCGCTGTGAGGCAGCAACTCTACCGCTGCGCCACCGTGCCGCATACATGCCTGTTTACACCGAAGATAGACACAAGGAGCTGGAGTAACTCAGCGGGTCAGGCAGCGTCTCTGGAGAAAAGGAAGAGGTGATATTTCAGGTCAAGGCCCTTCTTCAGACCTAGACTTAACAATAAGCCGATCTGACCTGACACTGCGTCTTCAACATTCAATAAGAAGTTCACAAGTTATAGGAGTAGAATGAGGCCAATCGGCCCATCAAGTCTATTCTGCCATTCAATCATGGCTGATCTCTGCTTCCTAATCCCATTTTCCTGCCTTCTCCCCACAACCCTTGGCCCCCTTTCTAATCAAGAATTTGTCTATCTCGGCCTTAAAAATATCCACGACTTGCCCTCCACAGCCCTCTGTGGCAATGAGTTCCACAGATTAACTACCCTCTGACTAAAGAAGAGCATCCTTTAATTCTGAGGCTGTGACCTCTGGTCCCAGACTCTCCCACCAGTGGAAACATCCTCTCCACATCCCGGAATGGCGGGACTATCATATGTTGAAAGATTGGAGCGACTAGGCTTGTATACACTGGAATTTAGAAGGATGAGAGGAGATCTTATCGAAACGTCTAAGATTATTAAGGGGTTGGACACGTTAGAGGCAGGAAACATGTTCCCAATGTTTGGGGAGTCCAGAACCAGGGGCCACAGTTTACGAATAAGGGGTAGGCCATTTAGAACTGAGATGAGGAAAAACTTTTTCAGTCAGAGAGTTGTAAATCTGTGGAATTCTCTGCCTCAGAAGGCAGTGGAGGCCAATTCTCTGAATGCATTCAAGAGAGAGCTAGATCGAGCTCTTAAGGATAGCGGAGTCAGGGGGTATGGGGAGCAGGCAGGAACGGGGTACTGATTGAGAATGATCAGCCATGATCACATTGAATGGCGGTGCTGGCTTGAAGGGCCAAATGGCCTCCTCCTGCACCTATTGTCTATTATCTATTGTCTACATCCACTCTATCCAGGCCTTTCATTATTCAGGTAGTTCAGGGAGCTCTCCCTTGTGTTTCTTACTCTAGCAGCCCTTCCATAATTATCGTTTCCTGGCTGATTCTGTTTTCTACCCACAACGTCCGTGACAAGGGAAGAAATATAGAAATTATCCGGGCAACATCAAAAGACAAATGCATGACATGTTCGAATTACATCCCTTCTCCACAGTTCTAACGAGACAATCTATTTTAAATTGGTTAACGCTCCCAATTAAATTGCAAGGACTGAGTTACTGTGTGCACACCATGTATTCACAGATGTAGAATTTTTGGGCAGTGGAGACCATTCTGCCTATCATGCTCGACCTATCCCTTTGAAAGACCAATGCACGGCCTGTTTTTTCCCCATTGCCATGCGTTTAATTTTCTAGCACATAGAATTTTAAAAAGTTATTACACAGGGTGGCATGGTGGCACGGCGGTAGACTTGCTGCCTTACTGAACTTGCAGCGCCAGAGACCTGGGTTCGATCCCGGCAAAGGTTGCAGGAAAAGAACTGCAGATGCTGGTTAAAATCGAAGGTAGACACAAAGTGCCGGAATAACTCAGCGGGTCAGGAGAACAAGGATCTCGACCCAAAACATCACCCATCCCTTCTCTCCTGAGATGTTGCCTGTCCCACTGAGTTACTCCGGCAATTTGTGTCTACCGGGCCACGGGTGCTGCCTGTACGGAGTTTGTACGTTCTCCCCGTGACCTGCGTGGGTTTTCTCCGATATCTTCGGTTTCCCCCCCACACTCCAAAGTTTGTAGGTTGATTGGCTTGGTAAATGTAAAAATTGTCCCTAGTGTGTGTAGGATAGTGTTAATGTGTGGGGATCGTTGGTCGATGCGGACCTGGTGGGCCGAAGGGCCTGTTTCCGCGCTGTATCTCCAACCTAAACTAAATATAAAACCGTACAGGGCGCGGCACATCCCGTTGCAACTCTACCACTGTGCCACCCTTCATTTTGGGAGTCCGCATCGCAGAGGATCTGACGTGGGCAACGCACATTGCCGCACTGGTGGGTAAGGCTAAGCAGCGCCTTTACCACCTTAGACAACTGAGGAAATTCAGAGTGTCGCTGAGGATCTTTCATTGCTTCTACTCTGGGGCTGTAGAGAGCATCCTGTCCGGCAACATTACAGTCTGGTTTGGGAACAGCTCTGCCCAGGACAGGATGGCCCTGCAGAGAGTAGTGCGTTCGGCAGAACGCACCATAGGAACTACACTCGTCCCCCTGCAGGACCTATACATCAGGAGGTGCAGATCCAGAGCAAGCAAGATCATGAGGGACCACTGCCACCCCAGTAACGGACTGTTCCAGATGCTACGATCAGGCAAACGTCTCCGCTGTCACGCTGTGAAAACGGAGAGGATGAGACGGAGCTTCTTCCCACAGGCCATCAGGACTGTCAACTTTTATAACCCCAGAGACTAAATTTTTGTCGACACTTTTTGTGCTATGTTTAGTAACTTATTAACTTTATTTATATGCTGTAACTGTAATTATTTTTGTGCACAACCCGCAGGCATTGCCACTTTCATTTCACTGCACATCGAGTATGTGTATGTGACAAATAAATTTGACTTGACTTGACTTGACTTGAAGTACCACCACACATAAGCACTTCGAAACATCTTAGATTAGCATCGCGGATGCTTATCTAAACAATGAGCACAGTAAAATTACAGTGAGCGTGCTGTGAATAGATTTGACCGCTCGATTTGAGGAAAGGGGAGGGTTAGTTTAGTTTAGTTTAGAGATTTGGTTTAGATATACAGCGCGGAAACGGGCCATTCCGCCCACTGAGTCCGTGCCGACCAATGCTCACCCCGGCACTTGATCCATCTTACCCCAATTTTATAGAAGACAATTAACCTACGAACCTGCATGTCTTGAGACTGTGGGAGAAAACCGGAGCACCTGGAAAAGAACACACGTGGTCAGGGGAGAACGTACAAACTCCGTGTAGACAATAGACAATAGACAATAGGTGCAGGAGGAGGCCATTCGGCCCTTCGAGCCAGCACCGCCATGGCTGATCATTCTCAATCAGTACCCCGTTCCTGCCTTCTCCCCATACCCCCTGACTCCGCTATCCTTAAGAGCTCTATCTAGCTCTCTCTTGAATGCATTCAGAGAATTGGCCTCCACTGCCTTCTGAGGCAGAGAATTCCACAGATTCACAACTCTCTGACTTAAAAAGGTTTTCCCCATCTCAGTTCTAAATGGCCTACCCCTTATTCTTAAACTGTGGCCCTTTGTTCTGGACAACATTGGGAACATGTTTCCTACCTCTAACGTGTCCAACCCCTTAATAATCTTATACGTTTCGATAAGATCTCCTCTCATCCTTCTAAATCCCAGTGTATACAAGCCTAGTCACTCCAGTCTTTCAACATATGACAGCGCCCGTAGTCAGGATTGAACCCGGGTCTCTGGCGCTGTAAGGCAGCAACTCTACCGCTGCGCCACCGTGTCGTTCTTCATTTATGTATGCAAGTATCACTATACATAAGCACTTCGATACGTCTTAGATACGCATCTCGGACACAGTACGTGTATAGTAGTGTAGGAAAATAACTGCAGATGCTGGTACGAATCGAAGGTATCACAGAATGCTGGAGTAATGCTCGTACCCTGAGACAACAGACGGTCGCCAGATTTGGTGCCATTTCTGAGTCACATTGGTGCCATTTTCAAGGGCGACACAGTAGTGCAGTTGGTGGAGCCACTGCCTCATGGCGCCAGAGACTCCGGTTCGATCCTGACCTCCGTACAGTGAAAACTTCGTGCAGACAGCACCTGTGGTCAGGATCGAACCCGACTACGGGCGCCGTCTGTACGGAGTTTGTACGTTCTCCCCATGACCCGAGTGGTTTTTCACCGAGATCTTCGGTTTCCTCCCACACTTCAAAAACGTGCAGGTTTGTAGGTTAATTGGCTTGGTGAATGAGTAAATTGTCCCTAGTGTGTGTAGGATAGTGTTAATGAGTCGGTGTGGACTCGGTGGGCTGAAGGGCCTGTTTCCGCGCTGTATCTCTAAATTAAAATTAAACTAAACTAAACCGTCCAAAGATTTTCACTGTTCCTCGGTACACGTGACATCTAAAGTGCCATTGATCCAGTGAGCTGTGGAGAATACCGCCCGGCTGTGGGGAGACAGGAATCGTGGCTTCAATCAGACACTTGCACTCACGGTGTAGTACAAATCACGAAAGATTATAGTGTAATGGATCAGTTCTCGCTGTCGGAGAAACAAAATGGAAAACACAACCCCTGGTGACCCAGAACCTGCTCAGTGTTTGTCCAAGGTATCCTAGTTCCGATTGAAAGTGAGGTAAAGTTCATTTTCCAATTTGGATACCTTCAGTATTGAGTTTCGCCGGAGAGTTTTTACAAAGCTTTGTCGGGGCCACTGAGTGATGGCGGCAGGCGGGCGGAACAATGTGAGATGTCCTGTTAACTGTGTTAAGGCCACAATTGAACTTCTGCTCCCGAACACTCTGAAGCCAAAGTTCAACAAGCAATATCAATCAAGAGGAAGTGTTGAAGTGTACACACATGCCCCTCCAAACTCATAAAACTCTGGCTGTTGTCAAGTTGGCATTTTAATCGCCACTCCCTAGCCATTCCACACTTTCAAGGGAGAGTTAGATTTAGCTCCTGGGCCTAAAGGAATACGGGGAGAAGGCAGGAACGGGGTACTGATTTTGGATGATCAACCATGATCATATTGAATGGCGGTGCTGGCTCGAAGGGGCCAAACGGCCTCCTCCTGCACCTATTTTAGACAATAGACAATAGGTAATAGGTGCAGGAGTATGTCATTCGGCCCTTCGAGCCAGCACCGCCATTCACTGTGATCATGGCTGATCACTCACAATCAGTACCCCGTTCCTGCCTTCTCCCCATACCCCCTGACTCCGCTATCTTTCAGAGCTCTATCTAGCTCTCTCTTGATAGCATCCAGTGAATTGGCCACCACTGCCTTCTGAGGCAGAGAATTCCACAGATTCACAGCTCTCTGGGTGTCTATGTCCCTATGTTTTTTCCCTGTCTCCCTGCATCTCCACCCTCCTGTCTAACTGTTTCTTAAACATTGGGATAGTCCTTGCCTCAACTACCTCCTCTGGCAGCTTGTTCCATATTCCCACCACCCTTTGTGTGAAAAAGTTACCCCTCAGATTCCTATTAAATCTTTTCCCCTTCACCTTAAACCTAAGCCAATCCTTGGAACTATGATTACCAATGGTCTGTCAACGACCAAACTCATTGATGTGATGGCCAAGAAGGTCCACCAATGCCTCGACCTCCTGAGGAGACTGAATATGTTTGGGATGCTTCCTGTGACTCTTAAAAGCTTTGACAGATGCACCGTAGAAACCGCACTGTGGGTTCCATCAGAGCTTGGTCTGGGAACAGTTCTGCTCAAGATCGCAGTACAGTGCGGAGAGGAGAGAGACACAAAATGCTGGAGGAACTCGGCGGGTCAGGCAGCATCACTGGAGAAAATGAATGGCTGAAGTTTTGGGTTGAAACCCATTCTTCAGACAGAAACCCAGAGAAAACCCATGCATTCACAGGGAGAACATACAAACTCTGCGCAGACAGTCTGAAGAAGGGTCTCGACCTGAAACATCACCTATTCCTTTTCCCCAGAGATGCTGCCTGACCCGCTGAGTTACTCCAGCGTTCTGTGTCTATCTTCGGTGTAAACTAGCTTCTCCAGTTCCCTCCCACACAAATCGCAGAGAGAGCTTGTCCCACCTCGGTACATCCTTCCTCTCCCTGCTCCCTGGCAGAAGCTATAGAAACTTGAAGCCATACAGAGGGAATGGGTAGGGAGAGTGGAGTCTGACGTGTACATAATAGACAATAGACAATAGGTGCAGGAGTAGGCCATTGGGCCCTTCGAGCCAGCACCGCCATTCAATGTGATCATGGCTGATCATTCTCAATCAGTACCCCGTTCCCGCCTTCTCCCCATACCCCCTGACTCCGCTATCCTTAAGAGCTCTATCTAGCTCTCTCTTGAATGCATTACACCTGATCTAAAAATGATTCAAAAAGAGAAGTCTAGAATAAAAATAGATGAGATTCAAAAGAGTATTAGTTGTCAACTTAACGGTGAATTCCAGACAAGATCATCCTTCCTGAAGTAAGATCTTGAGCCTCCATACAAGTAATCTTCATTAATCTACTGCTGCCCATTATTAGACAGAGAGTGCTGGAGTAACTCAGCGGGTCAGGCAGCATCTCTGGAGAGAAGGAATGGGGGACGTTTTGGGTCGAGACCCTTCTTCAGACTGATGTCAGGGGAGAGGGAGTTACACAGACAAGGAAAATCCATGACCCGAAACGTCACCCATTCCTTCTCTCCAGAGATGCTGCCTGTCCCGCTGAGTTACTCCAGCATTTTGTGTCCATCATCGGTTGAACTTGGCTGAAATTAAATGCTTCTGGGCATTATTTTCTGGGGCAGTTTTCCCCTTGTTCTGGCCGAAAGTTATCTTTTAATCGATAAAGCTATTGGAATTAACTACACACAAAATGCTGGAGTAACTCAGCGGGTCAGGCAGCATCTCTGGAGAGAAGGAATGGGTAACGTTTCTTCACAGTGAGAGTCATGGGAGAGGGAGACATAGAGATATGGAATGGTAAGGTGTGAAAACACAGATCAAAGGGGATGTTGTTCAAGGAAATGTAGAATGGTGCATTAAAGGCAGACACAAAATGCTGGAGTAACTCAGCGGGTCAGGCAGCATCTCAGAAGAGAAGGAATGTGTGGCGTTTCGGGTCGAGACCCTTCTTCAGACTGATGTCAGGGGAGGGGGCGGGACAGAGATAGAATGTAGTCGGAGGCAAGTCGTGCATTGTTAGCTGAGGGGATGGTTACAACAAGGTCGACAATCAGTAATATTTAATCAGGAGGACAATAAATTAGTCAGAGAACTAGGGCCGGGGGTGGGACAGAGAGAGAGGGGATGTAAGGGTTACTTGAAGTTAGAGAATCGAGAGCCAGAGGACATAGGTTTAAGGTGAGGGGGGAGGGAAGATGAGGTAGGAACCCGAAGGGTAACTTTTTCCTGTTTGTTTTGTTTTGGTAACTTTGTTTTGTGTTGGTTTATGATTGTGTGTGTTATTGCTTATTCTTATTGGTCTTATTGTTGGACTGTGGGTAATTTTTCATTTCACTGCACATTTATGTGTACGTGACAAATAAACTCGACTATTGACTATTGACAAAGAATGGTGGGTGCATGGAACGAGCTGCCGGAGGAGGTAGTTGAGGCAGGGACTATTGCAACGTTTAAGAAACATATAGACAGGTACATGGATAGGACAGGTGTAGAGGGATATGGGCCAAATGTAGGCAGGTGGGACTAGTGTAGATGGGACATGTTGGCCGGTGTGGGCAAGTTAGGCCGAAGAGCCTGTTACCATGCTGTATCACTCCATAACTATGACCCGATGACTAGAGAGAATCCATGCCTCGCGGCCGGATGCAGAAGACCCAACGGGCCGCGGCCTGTAGGGGGAGCCGCCGAGCCACCCCTGTCTGTCCCCCGAAGACCAGAGATTGGGCAGGTGGGTGCCGGTGACAACGGACGTGAGGATCAAGGCCGGGAGGAGAGGGGACCGAGAGTTTGACCCTTAAAGTCGGCTGAGGGAGGGGCCCTGGGGCCACAAAGGTGGCCGTGTGGGCGAGGAGAGGGGCGACGGTTCGTTGGACGATCCAGACGGAGGTGAAGGCTGGAGGCCCTGCAGCAGCCTGGGGCTCACCTGGATCGGGCACCGCTCCATTGCACCTAGAGCTGGGGTGCCAACTATCTCACTCCCAAATAAGGGACAAAGGGTGATGTCACTGCCCCGCGTCCCACGTGATCTCACCCAGCCAGCGGCCACGTGCTCCCGCTCCACCAATGGTGGCCGCCCGGGCTGGGAGGTGGGTTGCGTAGCAACCTCTGTCAGGTGGTGCCCCGGCCCCCGGGCCTACATTATCCGGGCTTACAGTGTCCGGGCCTACCGTGTCCGGGCCTACAGTGTCCGGGCCTACAGTGTCCAAGCCTACAGTGTCCGGACCTACAGTGTCCGGGCCTACAGTGTCTGGGCCTACAGTGTCCGGGCCTACAGTGTCCGGGCCTACAGTGTCCGGGCATACAGTGTCCGGGCCTACAGTGTCTGGGCCTACAGTGTCCGGGCCAACAGCGCCGTCTGGGCCTAATACGGGACAAGGGCGGTCCCGTACGGGACAAACCAATTTAGCCCAAAATACGGGATGTCCCGGCTAATACGGGACAGTTGGCAACCCTACCAAGAGCGTAGATTGGAATGGACATTGAAAATGGTGCCAAAACCTGGCGACTCTTGCAGGCGGTCTCAGTGGACTATTTCTGTGCTCGTTGTTAATTGGAGATTGTGCTTGAACTATGACAATAGTTCACTGAACTGTATGCAAAAAAAGGAATTCATTGTGATTGCACATCTGACAATAAAGCTCCATTAACCCTTGATTGAAATGCATCATTGATAACCCTCCCATCATTAACGTCCGAAAGGCAGCTAATAATAAGTGAACTAACCACATTAGAAGTCTGTGGAAAGGAACTGCTGGTTTATACAGAAGATCGACACAAAGTGCTGGAGTAACTCAGCGGGTCAGGCAGCATCTCTGGAGAACATAGATAGGTGACGTTTCGGGTCGAGACCCTTCTTCAGTCTGAATTCGAACTGGGGCTAGGGTCAGGTCAAAGGCTGTAGTTTTCGTCTCACTTCCCGGCTCACCCAGGGTGGCACGGTGGCGCAGCGGTAGAGTTGCTGCCTCACGGCGCCAGAGACCCAGGTTCAATCCTGACCCCGGGTGCTGTCTTGCTGGAGTTTGCACGTTCTCCCTGTAACTGTGTGTGTTTCCTCCGGGTGCTCTAGTTTCCTTCCATGCTCCAAAGACGCACAGGTTTGTGGGCTAATTGGCCTCTGTAAAATTGTCCCTCGTGTGCGCGGAGCGAACGGGAAGGTGGGGTAACATAGAACTAGTGTGGACAGGTGATCGACGGTCAGCATGGATTCGATGGACTGAAGGGCCTGTTTCATGCTGTGTCTCTAAACTAAAGTCTTTCCACCAACTACGAGCTATTGTTATCCCAACCACATTCAAAGTACTCCACGAGAAAGGAGTTTAGTTTAGAGATACAGCGTGGAAACATGCCCTTCGGCCCACCGAGTCAATGCTGACCACCGTATTCTGGTTCAATGGTATCCCAGTTTCTCATCTTACCCACTAGGGGCAATTTACAGAAGTCCATTAACCCACATTAGTTAGTTGGGCCGAAGGGCCTGTTTCCAGGCTGTATCACTCTCTGACTCTAAGACCCTATCCAAAGAGTTGTATAAGAAAATAACTGCAGATGCTGGTACAAATCGAAGGTATTTATTCACAAAATGCTGGAGTAACTCAGCAGGTCAGGCAGCATCTCTGGAGAGAAGGAATGGGTGACGTTTCGGGTCGAGACCCTTCCAAAGAGTTGCTCCATACACGAAAGGGAAAGATTGTGAGGAAAAATGACTAAGATGTCGCAGCGGTAGAGTTGCTGCCTCACAGCGCCGGAGACCCGGGTTCGATCCTGACTGCGGGTGCTGTCTGTACGGAGTTTGCTCATTCTCCCCGTGACCTGCGTGGGTTTTTTCCGAGATCTTCAGTTTCCTCCCACACTCTGAAGACGTGCAGGTTTGCAGGTTAATTGGCTTGGTGTAAGTGTAAATTGTCCCGAGTGTGTTGTGTAGGATAGTGTTAATGTGCGGGGATCGCCGGTCGGTACGGACTCGGTGGGCCGAAGGGCCTGTTTCCACGCTGCATCTGTAAACTAAACTAAAAAGGACCGAGAACATGTCTCTGATATATTAGCTGTGCCCTGGGGCAGATTTGTTTATCTCGCTGCGTTCGCCAGTAAGATCAAGGGTATTAGTGACAATTCCGTTTGCAAACTGATAGGGAAACAGAGGCGTCCAAGCAGAAAAGCACAGGGCCATGGAGCTGATAAGAGAAAATGAATGGAGAGGCAGAGGCCCAAAGGGAGCAGGAAATGCCGCTACAAATTAGCTGCAGGCCGCGTTTATTTTGCCTTCATTAACAGCGCTGCCCTGCGGAAGATGACGAGCAAAGGGTCACGGCCTCTTGCTCTCCTGCCACAGCTTGGTAAAACATTCAACCTGCAGGGGTTTTTTGTTCCTCTTGCTCGCTAGGGTGACAGGTGACTGCAGGAGGATCGCCTTTCCTCCACAGCGAACAATGGCTGCCCAGATGGTTGCCGCTACTCCGAGAACACGGGCGACGGCACGGCGGTGGAGTTGCTGCCTCACACCGCCACGGACCTGGGTTCGATCCCGACCACGGGTGCTGTCTGTACGGGGCTTGTACGTTCTCCGCGTGACCGCGTGGGGTTTCTCCGGGTGCTCCAGTTTCCTCCCACACTCCAAAGATGTACAGGTTTGTCGGCTTGGTATAAATGTATAATGTCCCTCCTGTGTGTAGGGTGGTGTTAGTGTGCGGGGATCGCTGGTCGGCGCGGACTCGGTGGGCCGAAAGGCCTGTTTCCGTGCTGTATCTCTAAACTAAACTATACCTCCAATAGGGTTGCCAACTGTCCCGTATTAGCCAGGACATCCTGTATTTTAGGCTAAATTGGTTTATCCGTACAGGACCGCTCGTGTCCCGTATTAGGCCCAAGGGGAGTTGTAGGCCCGGACGCTATAGACCCAAACGCTATAGGCCCAGACAGTGTAGGCCCGGAGGCCCGGGAGCCGCCTAATGGAGGTTGCGTAGCAACCCGTCTCCCGGCCCGGGCGGCCGCCATTGATGGAGTGGGAGCACGTGGCCACTGGATGGGTGAGGTCACATGGGGCGCGGGGCGGTGACGTCACCTTGTCCCTTATTTGGGAATGAGATAGTTGGCACCCTAGTCCTGAAAGATCGAAATATTAAACATTAAATCATCCACAAACAGTTTACAGTAAACCCTTGTTATAACGGACTATGGGGGGAAGGGTGAATTGAATCCCTTATTGCAGATTGTCTGCTATAAACAGGTCAGGGAGTACAAGCGGAACAATGAACTGCTGAAGCTGGTTAATACATAAATGGACACAGAGTGGTGGAGTAACTCAGCGGGTCAGGCAGCATCTGTGGAGAACATGGATAGGTGATGTTTCACAGAGTGCTGGAGTAACTCAGCGGGTCAGGCAGCATCTCTGGGGGTCATGGATAGGTGACGTTTTGGATCGAGACCCTTCTTCAGACTCGGTCTGGAGCTGAGCCTTGAATCCGGGTGAGTTGACCGCGCTGCGCTGCTGGCGGCCGGGGGAGAGGCGAGGTCGATGGTCGCGGCCCGCGGGAGGCCGGAGTGCTGGTGTGGGTCGGCCGTGGCTGGCGGCAGGCACGGCCTGGAAGCTGTTGGGGAGGGGGTGCGTGCCCGGGAGTGGCATCGGCAGCCCGGTCTGGCGGTGAAGGTCGGTAGGTCTGTCCACAATAACCAAAATCCATTACAAAGAAGTCCCTAACAACCAAGGCTTAATGTATCCTGCCCACACTGGTGGACTTGCCCGGACTATGTCACCAGCAGAATCAAGGACCAGTCGTACCACGGTCACTCCCTCTTCTCCCAGAATGGCGGGACTGTCATATGTTGAAAGACTGGAGCGACTGGGCTTGTATACACTAGAATTTAGAAGGATGAGAGGGGATCTTATCGAAACGTATAAGATTATTAAGGGGTTGGACACGTTAGAGGCAGGAAACATGTTCCCAATGTTGGGGAGTCCAGAACCAGGGGCCACAGTTTAAGAATAATGGGTAGGCCATTTAGAACGGAGATGAGGAAAAACTTTTTCAGTCAGAGAGTTGTGAATCTGTGGAATTCTCTGCCTCAGAAGGCAGTGGAGGCCAATTCTCTGAATGCATTCAAGAGAGAGCTAGATAGAGCTCTTAAGGATAGCGGAGTCAGGGAGTATGGGGAGAAGGCAGGAACGGGGTACTGATTGAGAATGACTCATGATCACATTGAATGGCGGTGCTGGCTCGAAGGGCCGAATGGCCTCCTCCTGCACCTATCGTCTATTGTCTATTGTCTCCCCTCTCCCATCAGGCAAGAGGTACAGAAGTGTGAAAACGCACACCTCCAGATTCAGGGACAGTTTCTACCCTGCTATAATCAGATAACTGAACCATCCTACCACAACTAGACAGCAATGCTGGTCTACTATCTACCTCTTTGGTGACCCTCTAACGATCTTTGACTGGACTTTACCGGACTTTATCTTGCACTAAACATTGTTCACATTATTCCCTCTATTGTGTATCTTTTGATTGTGGACGGATCGATTGTAATCACGTACTGCCTTTCCGCTGACTGGTTAGCACGCAACAAAAGCTTTTCACTGTACCTCGGTACACGTGACTATAAACAAAACTGAAACTCACACTCCTCCAATCTCACCGCTCAAAGCAGAAGAAGGCACCGCCAATAAGGACAAGTGGAACACCTGGAACACCACCACCAAAGAAAGCAGAACTGGGCAAGATAGACCACTCGACCCTGAAAACTGTAGTACGTCACGGCGCCATTTTAGTAGGCAGAAACTTGCAGAAACATTTAAAAAGAAAAATAACAAAAATCTGTGAATTGATAGATGAGATATATTCTGCATTTTAACGGTATCATCACACATACTGTTCCCGCAAAACACTGACTACACTGCGAGAGGCAGAACGGACGGCAAGTTTTGCTTACTAAAATGGCGGACGTTCTATTCCTTTGCGTACTACACTTCAGTATAGGCGATTCCGACGGAGTGGTCCATCTTGCTCCTCTAGTATCTTTGACCACCACCTCCATGTTCCCTTCCAAGTCCCGCTCCATCCTGACTGAAATATATCGCTGATTCTTCAGTGTAGGTTGGCCGAAATCCTAGATCTCCCGAAGCGTCCGCCATTAATTGCCTTCACAGATGCTGCCTGACCCACTGAGTTACTCCAGCACTTCGTGTTTTGTTCAAGATTCCAGCGCCTGCAGTTCCTTGCCGATCGTTACCTGAGCTTCCGTTGATGTCACCTGCACTTCTGGCTGAATGGACTGGGTGGAGTTTGCCATTAACCAGAAACTCCAAAGGAGTCATGGAGTCATACGGCGTGGAAACAGGCCCTTCGGCCCAACTTGCCCATTCTGACCAACATGCCCATTCTACACTAGTCCCACTTGCCTGCGTTTGGCCCAAATCCCTCTAAACCTTTCCTATCCATATACCTCTCCAAATGTTTTAGATGTGGTGATAGAACCTGCTCAACTATCTCCTCCGGCAGTTTGTTTCATATTCCTACCATCCTTTGTGTCAAATTGTTTCCCCTCAGGTTCCTCTTAAATCTGCCCCCCCCCCCCCCCTCACCCTACCCCCCCCCCCCCCCCCACCTTCACCCACCTTAATTCAGATCATGGACAGTTTCTTCCCAGCTGTTATCAGGCAACTGAACCATCCTACCAAGAACTAGCGAGCAGTCCTGAACTACTATCTATCTCATTGGAGATCCTCGGACAATCTTTGATCGGACTTTACTGGCTTTATCTTGTACTAAACGTCATTCATGTTATTCCCTTCATCGTAAGGCAGCAACTCTACCGCTGCACCACCGTGACCGCCCTATGTCACCCTATTCCACCAGATTCAGGAACAGAATTGACTTGGTATAATTCTAAAATTGTTCCCAGTGTGTATAGGATAGTTTTGGTGTGCGGGGATCGCTGGTCGGCGCGGACTCGGTGGGCCGAAGGGCCTGTTTCCGCACTGTATCTATAAACAAAACAAACACTAAAAACTGAAAGAGAGTTTCTGGTCATTGAGATTTTGCGGTGTAAATCGATAGCTACAAATCTTGGCAACAGTGAGAACATTTCAGATTACTTCATTGCTGAAAAAGTACTTAGGGATGAATTGAAATGGAGATTCCCAATCCAAGGCCACCTTCTTGAACTGAATATGTAATGGCTACCTAATGTAAGTTAATAAGTTGTGGCAATATCATCTCAAGGCCTGGTTGATGTTGCTAGGCTATTCTTTGGAAATGTTTCTTCACAGTTTAATTAAGTCAGATCTGAAGAATCTTCCTTGGTTCCCTCAGCTTGTTCGACAGATTGATCGTGGATGGATAGTGCAGATTGTAGACTGTATTCTTCAGACAATGTCCGTCATCTAGTTTAGTTTAGTTTAGTTTAGTTTAGTTTTATTTAGTTTAGATTAGTTTAGTTTAAAGATTTAGTGCATAAACTGGCCCTTACACCCATCGAGTGCATGCCAACCAGCAATCCCCCACACTAACACTATCCTACATACATACACACACACACACACACACACACACACACACACACACACCCACACACACACACACACACCAGGGACCATTTACAAGTTTACCAAGCCAATTAGCCTGCAAACCTGTGCGTCTTTGGAGTGTGGGAGGAAACCGGAGCACCCGGAGAAAACCAACGCAGGTCGCGGGGAGAACGTACAAACTCCGTACAGACAGCACCCGTAGTCGGGATCGAACCCGGGTCTCTAGCGCTGTGCCGCTCTACTACTGTGCCACTGTGCCGCCGTTAGTCTTCGGTAACAGACTGCAAAATCCTCACTCTGCCACCCAAGTTGTGTCCAATGGAGCAGAAATCAGTTGAATGATTACCTTGATCCAGGGCATTGACCCAAAGGCCCAAATCCTGATCTAAAGGCCAAACTAGAACCTGCTCAGACTTGCTCCATTACCTTCTGTATGAAATAGCTTTTTGACCTCAGCAAATTGTTTGGAAGCGAAACCATGATCTCCAATGGACACAATGTGCTAGAATAACTCAGCGGGTCAGGAAGCATCTCTGGAGAACATGGATAGGTGACATTTCGGGTCAGGACCCTTCTTCAGACTGACTCCTGACCTGAAACATCGCCATTTTATCCATGTTCTCCAGAGATGCTGCCTGACCCGCTGAGTTACTCCAGCACCCTGTGAAACGTCACCTATCCAGGTTCTCTAGAGATACTGCCTGACCTGCTGAGTTACTCCAGCACCCTGTGAAACGTCACCTATCCATGTTCTCCAGAGATGCTGCCTGACCCGCTGGGTTACTCCAGCACTCTGTGAAACGTCACCTATCCATGTTCTCCACAGATGCTGCCTGACCCGCTGAGTTACTCCAGCATTTTGTACCTTTCTTTGGTACAATGGGAAGTTTGGCTTGGGTACAAATAAAGTGACAAGGTTAAGGTTTGACTTCTGAGCCCAGAGATGAGGTGTTGTCTCTTCCATCTTCTCCCATGGATAGAAAATACAGATGATTGAAAGTACGTACCACCAGATTCAGGAACAGATTCTTCCCCACTGTTACAGACCTCTTATTATACTAAGGCAGTATCCTCGATCTCCCAATCTACCTCATTGCTGGCCTGGAACTTTTTTTTGCACTTTCGCTTTCCTCATCCCTTTCTCTGTGGATGTAACACCATATTCTGCACTCTATTGTGTTTCCTCTTTGCATTGACTCCATCTACACCTCACGCTGCCTCACAAGGCCAGCAGCATCATCAAGGACTAGTCTCACCCCGGTCACTCCCTCCTCTCCCCCCTCCCACCAGGCAAGAGGTACAGAAGTGTGAAAACGCACACCTCCAGATTCAGGGACAGTTTCTTCCCAGCTGTTATCAGGCAACTGAACCATCCTACCACAACCAGAGAGTGGTCCTGACCTCCCATCTACCTCATTGGAGACTCTAAGACTATCGTTTATCAGTCTTTACTGGACTTTATCTTGCATTAAACGCTGAATTCTGTACCTGTGCAGAGTGCATGGCTCATTTGTAATCATGTACAGTCAGTCTGCTGACTGGTTAGCAAAAACCAGCAACAAAAGCTTTTCGCTGTCTCTTGGTACAGGTGACAATACCTGAAGACCCGAAACGTCACCTATTGCTTTCCTTCAGCGATGCTGCCTGACCCGCTGCGTTACTCCAGCAAGTTGTGTCTATCTAAACTAAACTAAAGATTATTAAGGGGTTGGACACGTTAGAGGCAGGAAACATGTTCCCAAAGTTGGGGGAGTCCAGAACAAGGGGCCACAGTTTAAGAATAAGGGGTAGGCCATTTAGAACGGAGATGAGGAAAAACTTTTTCAGTCAGAGAGTTGTGAATCTGTGGAATTCTCTGCCACAGAAGGTAGTTGAGGCCAGTTCATTGGCTATATTTAAGGGGGAGTTAGATGTGGCCCTTGTGGCTAAAGGGATCAGGGGGTATGGCGAGAAGGCAGGTACGGGATACTGAGTTGGATGATCAGCCATGATCATATTGAATGGCGGTGCAGGCTCGAAGGGCTGAATGGCCTACTCCTGCACCTATTTTCTATGTTTCTATGTTTCTGTTAAGGATAGCGGAGTCAGGGGGTATGGGGAGAAGGCAGGTACGGGATACTGAGTTGGATGATCAGCCATGATCATATTGAATGGCGGTGCTGGCTCGAAGGGCCGAATGGCCTCCTCCTGCACCTATTGTCTATTGTCTGAAGTAAACTTACGTATGGTTTGAATCTAGGCGTGTGTGGTGTGACTTGCAAGCAAAAGAGTTTCTTGATGTATCTCGGAACACAGGACAATAATAAACCGATACCTATGAACTTTGCAAGACAAAATCTTCTTTCCGGTTGCTGTCAATGTGCGTAAGGACAAACAGAGGCATTCTTAACATCAGTGGGATAGACCAAAGCTCAGTACGGGTTGATGTAATGAACAGTGAAATGCAGCCCATGCCGGACACTGAAAGGAGCATTGTGCCTTTAATTAAGGGGTTGTACCCCCTTGTATTAAAGCAAAGCACCTGGAGCACAGGTGTGTGGCCTTCTGAAAGGATGCTGAAACCTGATCAGGTCACCGGGGAAGTGGGAGTAGAATGAGTTGCCGATATGTGGGTGTCCCAGCTACAGGGTCGCTGTGATCTGTCATTCCACGGGGGGATCTGCATCCCAAAGGGAACGATCCAACGAGGGGTAACGCTGGTGACGCAGCCTCCGAACCGCAAGCTTCCCCGGACAACACAGGGACACAAATGTGGCACGGTGGCGCAGCGGGTAGAGCCGCGGCCTCGCCGCGCCAGAGACCCGGGTTCAATCCTGACCACGGGTTCTGTCTGTACGGAGTTTGTACGTTCTCCCCGTGACCTGGGTGGGTTTTCTCCGGGTGCTCCAGTTTCCTCCCACACTCCAAGGACATGCAGGTTTGTAGGCTAATTGGCTTTGATAAAGATTGTAAATTGTCCCAAGTTGCGTAGGGTAGTGCTAGGGTACGGGAATCGCTGGTCGGCGTGGCTCGTTGGGCTGAAGGTCCTGTTTCTGTGGTGTACCTCTAAGCTAAAAGTCTACTCTGCCATTCAATCATGGCTGATCCCGAAACGCCACCCATTCCTTCTCTCCTGAGATGCTGCCTGACCTGCTGAGTTACTCCAGCATTTTGTGAATAAATATCTTTTCTACTCAATCACATTCTCCTGCCTTCTCCCCATAACCCCTGACACCCGCACTAACCAACAATCTGTCGATTTGTACCTTAAAAATACCCATTGACTTGGCCTCCACAGCCGTCTGTGGCAATGAATTCCACAGATTCACCACCCTCTGACTAAAGACATTCCTGCTCATCTCCTTTCCAACGGTACGTCCTTTTATTCTGAGGCTGTGCCCTCTGGTCCTAGACTCTCCCACTAGTGGAAACTTCCTCTCCACATCCACTCTATCCAGGCCTTTCACTATTCGAAAGAATTGTCTTGCAGAACAGTAAGGATCAGGAGGGGGAGCCAGAGGGGGTGTAAGTACATTGACCATGGAGGCCATTGAAGTGGCAGCAATGTGCAGGAATGGGATGGTGATAGATTTAGTAAAATCAAAAATAAATATCGTGACTGAGTGTGAAAGACAATAGACAATAGACAATAGACAATAGGTGCAGGAGTAGGCCATTCGGCCCCTTGAGCCAGCACCACCATTCAATGTGATCATGGCTGATCATTCTCAATCAGTACCCCATTCCTGCCTTCTCCCCATACCACCTGACTCCGCTATCCGCTATCTGAAGAAGGGTCTCGACCCGAAACGTCACCCATTCCTTCTCTCCCGAGATGCTGCCTGACCTGCTGAGTTACTCCAGCATTTTGTGAATAAATCGATTTGTACCAGCATCTGCAGTTATTTTCTTATACCGCTATCCTTAAGAGCTCTATCTAGCTCTCTCTTGAATGCATTCAGAGAATTGGCCTCCACTGCCTTCTGAGGCAGAGAATTCCACAGCTTTACAACTCTCTGACTGAAAAGGTTTTTCCTCATCTCCGTTCTAAATGGCCCTTATTCTTAAACTGTGGCCCCTGGTTCTGGACTCCCCCAACATTGGGAACATGTTTCCTGCCTCTAACGTGTCCAATCCCTTAATAATCTTATACGTTTCGATAAGATCCCCTCTCATCCTTCTAAATTCCAGTGTATACAAGCCCAGTCGCTCCAGTCTTTCAACATATGACAGTCCCGCCATTCCGGGAATTAACCAAGTAAACCTATGCTGCACGCCCTCAATAGCAAGAAAGGCTTTGTTATCTGAGTGGTGCCAAGGAGAAGTGAAGAACAGCAGTGGGGGAAGATCCAGATGTGGCAGTCCAAACTGAAGGTGGAATGAGGTGATGTTCAGGAAACGTGGTAGCCTGCATGCCGCAATCAGTGTCAACGACCTGGCAACTTCTCTACATCGGCGAGACCAAGCGCAGGCTCGGCGAACGTTTCGCTCAACACCTCCGCTCAGTCCGTCTCAACCAACCTGATCTCCTGGTGGCTCAGCACTTCAACTCCCCCTCCCACTCCCAGTCTGACCTTTCTGTCCTGGGCCTCCTCCATTGTCAGAGTGAGGCCCAGCCAAATTGGCGGAACAGCTCCTCATATTTCACTTGTGTAGCTTACACCCCAGCGGTTTGAACATTGACTTCTCCCACTTCAGATCGTCCTTGCTTCCCCTCTCTATCCCCTCCCCCTTCCCAGATCTCCTACTTGTCTTCCTGTCTCCGTCTACATCCTATCTTTGTCCCGCCCCCTCCCATGACATCAGTCTGAAGAAGGGTCTCGAACCGAAACATCACCCAGTCCTTCTCTCCTGAGATGCTGCCTGACCCGCTGAGTTACTCCAGCATTTTGTGTCTACCTTCACCGACAAGAAAAATAGACATGAAAGTCCAGCGTGACTCACTGGGTCAGGTAGCATCTCTGGAGAAAAGGAAATCGTGACCTTTCAGGTCGGAACCCTTCTTGAAAGATAGAGGTGTGGGGTGCTGGGGGGGGGGGGGGTTAATTGGAGATGAGAAAAGGCCAGAACATTTCCGGGCTGGCAACAGGTGACCTCGGGAAGAGTGGAGTCCACAATGGCCCATTGTCGGCAGGGGAAGAGGTGCTAACGAGAGGGATACGAGCGTGCGAACAGTGGAACCAAAGTGAAACTACACCAAACTGGAAATGGTTGAGAACCAGGGGAGTCCAGAACCAGGGGCCACAGTCTAAGAATAAAGGGGAGGCCATTGAAAACTGAGATGAGAAAAAACGTTTTCACCCAGAGAGTTGTGAATTTGTGGAATTTGCTGCCACAGAAGGCAGTGAAGGCCGATTAACTGGATGAATTTAAAAAGGAATTAGATAGATAGTTAGCTAGGGGCTAGCGGAATCAAGGGATATGGGAAGAAGGCAGGCACGGGTTACTGATTGTTGGATGATCAGCCATGATCACAATGACTGGTGGTGCTGGCTCGGAGGGCCAAATGGCCTCCTCCTGCACCTATTTTCTATGTTAACTTCATATTCCTCAGCGGAAGAGTCACCAACTATTTGTCCAGGAACAAATGCATTGAAGCTATGGCCAAAAAAGCTCACGAACATCTCGACCTCCTCAGGAGACAAAGGAGGTTTACCGTGTCTCCAATGACTCTTCCCAATTTCCACACATACACCGCGGAAACTATCGGGATGCATCCCGACTTGGTTTGGTAACATCTTTGCCCAGTTGCAGAGAGTTGTGGATCTACCCCAGCCCCACACAAATCATCCCCCTCCAACCCCTGCCCACCCCCACCGCCCACCCCCCTCTCCCCTTTTCATCTCTTGTTGTTGGTTTTGGTTTCTGATTGTCACGCGTTCTGAAAAGCAGAGGGAAACTCTGTGTGTACCGTCCGGTCAAGTCATACCACAACCTGGCTCTGTCCTGGGGGTGGAGTTGGATTCATGGGAGGTCAAACTGCGGGGCATCCTGGACAATACAGCTCAGCCCCTCCGTGACACGCTGGTCAACCTGAGGAGCACCTTCAGCAACAGACTGGTCCCACCGAGATGCAGCACAGAACGCCACAGGAGATCCTTCTTCCCTGTGGCTATCAAACTGTACAACTCCTCCCCCTTCTGTCATGGGGTAGACTGACACCCCCCAACCCCCCCCCCCCCCCACACACACACACACACACACACGCACACACACACACACACACACACACACACACACACAAACACGCACACACACACACACACACACACACACACACACACACACACCCACGCACACACGCACACACACACACACACACACACACGCACACACGCACTCACGCACACACACGCACTCACGCGCACACACACACACTCACATACACGCACACACACACATCCCCAATCCTTTCCACACATCACTTTAATTTCATGTTTCATGTATCTTGTTGTGTTTCATGACTGTTGGCAGATTAATTTCCCTCCTGGGATAAATAAAGTTCTATTGTATCGTATCGTACCGGATACATTCAAGCCATACACAAGTTCAGGGGCGGCACGGTGGCGAAGCAGGTAGAGCCGCTGCCTCACAGCGCCAGAGATCCGGGTTCGATCCTGACCTCGGGTGCTGACTGTTTGGATTTTGCACGTTCAAACCCGTGACCGTGTGGTTCTCCTCACTTGGGCTTCCTCCCGCATCTGAAAGAAGTGCGGGTTTGCAGGTTAAATGGACCTCTGTAAAGTTGTCCCTGGTGTGTATGGAATGGATGAGAAAGTGGAACAATATAGATTTAACGTGACTGGGTAATTGATGGAGGTCTTTAACTCTAAACTAAACCAGTGCGCAGAATCTGGTTTTACAGTGTTATACTGTTAGTTATTGAGAAAGTGCAGATAAAAAACGGTCCAATGCGGGTAGGTTGGTGGATTGGTCCATAAGGTAGTTTGGGAGACCTGTACTTCAAACTTAGCTACTTTAGTTTAGAGATACAGCGCGGAAACAGGCCCTTTCGGCCCACCGGGTCCGCGCCGACCAGTGTGGTTTATGGAGATAGCTATGAGACAACAGGAGGAATAGCGAGGGTCAGTCCTGGAGAAAGCAGGGACAGTAAGGTCCAACAAGAGAGATGCTGGAGTTGGAGGAGGATTGGGAATGGGTACGGGATGTTGGAGAGATGATAGTTTACTTTAGACTTCACTTTCGACTTCACTTTGGACTTTAGACTTACAGCACGTAAGTAGGCCCATCGGCCCACCGAGTCTGTGCCGACCAGCATTCACCCGTTACACTAGCACTATCCTACACACACACACTAAGGACAATTTACTATTTTTACCGAAGCCAATTAACCTACAAACCTGCACGTCTTTGGAGTGTTGAGGAAACCGGATCGCCCGGAGAAAACCCACGCGGGTCAAACGTACAAACTCCGTACAGACAGCACCCGTAGTCAGGATGGAACCCGGGTCTCTGGCGCTGTGAGGCAGCAACTCTACCGCTGCACCAGAGTGACCTCAGAGTGATGAGTTTGCCTTATGTGCTCACGGTGACTGCAGACCTCATCTTTACAAAGGAACCGGCACCCAAAATGCCTGATCGTGATCAACAACTTGATTTCTTAATGAATTCCGTCAGATCATGCACAACACCAATGTGCCTCATGATGGATGCGTGAAGCTGGAGGATTTAATTGTGGTAATAATGCAATAATGATTAAAGTTACAACAGGGAAAATAATCAAAATCAGAAGCACTTTATCTGAATGCATGAAACATTTTGAACAAGATAGACGTGTTAATGACACAAGTAGAGATAAATGGTTTTATATCAATGGGTGATTGCAGAGTCACCATGTGTAAGAAGGAACTGCAGATGCCGGTTTAAACCGAAGATAGACACAAAAAGCTGGAGTAACTCAGCGGGTCAGGCAGCATCTCTGGAGAGAAGGAAATGGGTGACGTTTCGGGTCGAGACCCTTCTTCAGATGGTTGGGACACACAGTATGTATATTGGGCTAAGATAGACACAAAATGCTGGAATAACTCAGCGGGACAGGCTCCTTCTCTCTGGAGATGCTGCCTGACCCGCTGAGGTACTCCAGCATTTTGTGTCTACCTTCGATTTAAACCAGCATCTGCAGTTCTTTCCTGCACATTTTGTATATTGGGCTAACTGTCTTCTAAAAAAATTATTGACAAACTAAGAGTGTAAGGATGGTAGCTGTGGAAGGTAGGAAATGGCCCGATATACAAGATTGTACAATGTTCAATGTGTACGAAGGAACTGCAGATGCTGGTTTACCCAGAACATAGACACAAAATGCTGGAGTAACTCAGCAGGACAGGCAGCATCTCTGGAGAAAGAGGAATAGGTGATGTTTCGGTTCAAGACCGTTCCTCAGACTGAGACTTGAGGTGTGAAAAGGTACAGAACAAATCAGACCCAGCACCGATACCCACGGGAGGTTGGAGCCCACAATGGTCCATTGTTGGCTTAGAAGAGGTGATAATGAGGGGAGACATGAATGCGAACAATGGAACTGGCGGGACGACTAGGGAGGGGGAGGGGTGGAGAGAGAGAGAGAGAATGCAGGGATCACTTGAAATGAGATAAAATCAATGTTCATACTGCCAGTTTGCATACTGAGGTTAATTCCCGGAATGGCGGGACTGTCGTATGTTGAAAGGCTGGAGCGATTGGGCTTGTATACACTGGAATTTAGAAGGATGAGGGGGGATCTTATTGAAACATATAAGATAATTAGGGGATTGGACACATTAGAGGCAGATAACATGTTCCCAATGTTGGGGGAGTCCAGAACAAGGGCCACAGTTTGAGAATAAGGGGTAGGCCATTTAGAACGGAGATGAGGAAGAACTTTTTCAGTCAGAGGGTGGTGAAGGTGTGGAATTCTCTGCCTCAGAAGGCAGTGGAGGCCAGTTCGTTGGATGCTTTCAAGAGAGAGCTGGATAAAGCTCTTAAGGATAGCGGAGTGAGGGGGTATGGGGAGAAGGCAGGAACGGGGTACTGATTGAGAGTGATCAGCCATGATCGCATTGAATGGCGGTGCTGGCTCGAAGGGCTGAATGGCCTACTCCTGCACCTATTGTCTATTGTCTATTGTCATGATGTGCTGTTCTCCCAACTTGCATGTGGCCTCACCCTGACAGTGGAGGAGGCCCAGGACAGAAAGGACACATGGGAATGAGATGTGTGGGTCACATTCTGAAGACGTGTGGGTCCATTGACTTCTGTAATTTGGCTCCAGTGTGCAGTTTGCAAAATTGGGATAAGTTAGAACTAATGTAAGGGTGATCACTGGTCAGCATGGACCATTTTCCATGCTGTGTCTCGGAACTAAATCTCTAAACTAAACTAAACCTCCTCTTTGCTTAAATCGGGGGTTCAAAACTATTCACACTAATCCCACTGCGTTTATTGTACGGTTGCATTAACAATAGACAATAGACAATAGACAATAGACAATAGACAATAGACAATAGACAATAGACAATAGACAATAGACAATAGACAATAGACAATAGGTGCAGCAGGAGGCCATTCGGCCCTTCGAGCCAGCACCGCCATTCAATGTGATCATGGCTGATCATTCTCAATCAGTACCCCAATTCAGATTAAAGACATTTATAATCCAAACCCTTTGATTTGCAACCAAGATCCCTTTAACCTTCTATATTATATGTTGCATGTGTGTGCCAGCTGTCTGTGTTTTGTACACAAAATCCCTTTTGACCATTTCTCTCCTTTAATAATAATCAAGGGGCCACAGTTTAAGAATAAGGGGTAGGCCATTTAGAACGGAGATGAGGAAGAACTTTTTCAGTCAGAGAGTGGTGAAGGTGTGGAATTCTCTGCCTCAGAAGGCAGTGGAGGCCAGTTCGTTGGATGCTTTCAAGAGAGAGCTGGATAGAGCTCTTAAGGATAGCGGAGTGAGGGGGTATGGGGAGAAGGCAGGAACGGGGTACTGATTGAGAGTGATCAGCCATGATCGCATTGAATGGCGGTGCTGGCTCGAAGGGCTGAATGGCCTCCTCCTGCACCTATTGTCTATTGTCTATAGTCTATTGTTCTTCTCTTTTCCCAACTGCACTTGTTCCCACATTACACTCCATTTGCCAACAATCTCCTTCTCTCTCTCTGTCCTTCGAGTCTGAAGAAGGGTCCTGACCTTAGATGGATGAGTAGGGGACCTCTTTGAAACTTACCGGGTAGTGAGCGGCCTGGATTGAGTGGAGGCAGAGAGGATGTTTCCATTAGTGGGAGAGCCTAAGACCAGAGGGCACAGCCTCAGAATAAAAGGACGTGCTGTAATTATAGAAAGGAGATGAGGAGGAACTTCCTTCGTCAAGAGGGCAGTGAATCTATAGAATTCATTGCCACAGACGGCTGTGGAGGCCAAGTCTTTTTAAAGATGTATTTTTAAAGTATTTTTAAAAGCGGAGATTGACAGATTCTTGGTTTTTACGGGTGTCAGAGGTTACGGGGAGAAGGCAGGAGAATGGAGTTGAGATGGAGAGATAGATCAACCATGGTGGAGTAGACTTGATGGGCCGAATGGCCTAATTCTGCTCCTATGACTTATGAACATTGTCATAAGTACTTCTGACCCAAAACCTCACCTGTCTATGTCCTCTGGGGAAACTGCCTGCCCTGTTGAGTTACTTTAGCCCTTTGTGTCTTAGTTTGTGGACCAGCATCTGTAGTTCCTTGGTTGCATCCCGGCCTGGCTTGACAACTCGAATGCCTAAGAGAGGGGGCGATTACACAGCTTGGTGGACACTGCCCTGTCCATCACAAATGTAATCAATTATATACAATAATATGAACAATGCAAAACAAAACCAATAAACCCATCACCATAATACAAAGTGTAACAAATATTTTTGAATACTGAATGTTAAATAACTCAAGAAACGTCTCGACCCGAAACGTCACCCATTCCTTCTCTCCAGAGATGCTGCCTGTCCCGCTTAGTTACTCCAGCATTTTGTGTTTGAACCAGCAGTTTCTTCCCACACAACTATCTTACGCTCCTTGTTAAGTATACATTCCAACCCCCACGGTGCCCAGCGGTCCCGGAGATCCCCCAGGGTGCCCGTGGACAGCGCGTGGTTCCTCTCCAACACCACCCGGGCGCGGATGTAACCCCGGAAAAGGGGCAGGCAGCCGGCCCGGGCAGAGCCCTCTTCCGCCTAACGCCGTGACTCGCGAATCCACGTGATTCACCTCCCCATCATTGAAGGGCGGCACGGTGGCGCAGCGGTAGAGTTGCTGCTTTATAGCGCTTGCAGACCCGGGTTCGATCCCGACTACGGGCGCCGTCTGTACGGAGTTTGTACGTTCTCCCCGTGACCTGCGCGGGTTTTCCCCGAGATCTTCGGTTTCCTCCCACACTCCAAAGACGTGCAGGTTTGTGGGCTAATTGACTTGGTATAAGTGTAAATTGTCCCTAGTGGGTGTGGGACAGTGTTATTGTTTGGAGATCGCTGGTCGGCGCGGACTCGTGGGCCAAAGGGCCTGTTTCTCTAAACTAAATCAACTAAATTAAACTTCATGAGGCGTTGCCTCAGAAAGGCAGCCAAAATCACCAAGGACCCAGACCATGTGGCCCCACCCTCACTTCTCTCCTTCCATCGGGAAGAAGGTACAGGAGCCTGAAAACCACGACCAGCAGGTTCAAGAATAGTTTCTTTCCACCAACCATTCGGCTCGTAAACACACAACAATCTGGCGACTCTTGCACTTAGACTCAGTTGCCTGTTTCTATGTATCATGCAGATAGACACAAAGTGCTGGAGTAACTCAGCGGGTCAGGCAGCATCTCTGGAGAGAAGGAATGGGTGACGCTTCAGGTCGAGACCCTTCGTCAGGCTAAAGAAGGGTCTCGACACGAACCGTCACCCATTCCTTCTCTCCTGAGATGCTGCCTGACCCACTGAGTTACTCCAGCATTTTGTGTCTATCTGCCATTCAATATGATCATGGCTGATCATCCAAAATCAGTACGCCATTCCAGTTTTTTCTCCAGATCCCAATTTTCCGTTAGCCCTAGGAGCTATATCTAATTCTTTCTTGAAAGAGGTCCTCTAAGTGAATTGTTAACCAGATAGAAGATCAACTATATTTTGCTTCCATCAATATAGTGTCAGTTCTGGTGGGAGTCGTGCGTGTTTAAAAACAATATCACATCAATGCTTAAATGTTATAAGGACCCGGATTGAAGAAATCTGGTGCGCTTTATTTTTGTAGAGGAGTCTTAGAGTCCTAGAGTGATACAGTGTGGAAACAGGCCCATCAGCCCAACTTGCCCATACTAGCCAACATGTCCCAGCTACACTAGTCCCACCTGTGGTCCATATCCCTCCAAACATGTCCTATCCATGTACCTGTCTAACTGCTTCTTGAACATTAGGATAGCCCCTGCCTCAACTACCTCCTCCGGCAGCTCGTTCCACACACCCACCACCCTTTGTGTGAAACAAGTTACGTCCTCAGATTCCTATGAAATCTTCGCCCTCTTCTCCCCCTTAAACGCATGTCCTCCGGTCCTCGATTCGCCTCCTCTGGGCAAGAAAAGTATAAGATTATTAAGGGGTTGGACACGTTAGAGGCAGGAAACATGTTCCCAATGTTGGGGGAGTCCAGAACCAGGGGCCACAGTTTAAGAATAAGGGGTAGGCCATTTAGAACTGAGATGAGGAAAAACCTTTTCAGTCAGAGAGTTGTGAATCTGTGGAATTCTCTGCCTCAGAAGGCAGTGGAGGCCAATTCTCTGAATGCATTCAAGAGAGCTAGATAGAGCTCTTAAGGATAGCGGCGTCAGGGGCTATGGGGAGAAGGCAGGAACGGGGTACTGATTGAGAATGATCAGCCATGATCACATTGAATGGCGGTGCTGGCTCGAAGGGCCGAATGGCCTCCTCCTGCACCTATTGTCTATTGTCTATAAGAGGCTCTGTGTGCATCTATCTACCCGGATGGTTTCCTCTCATGATTTTATACACAATTTTACAGGATTTTTCCAGTCAACAGAATTGATACAGTGAGACACCAAGTCTTGTTCAATAGCTCCTGGCATGTTTACGGTGTAAAGTTGACACTTAATCCTTTAAAGTGCACTAAATCAAGATTGCAGTTCTTACCCTGCTGGGGAGAGTGCCCGGGGAGTCAGATAGCTTGCTTTGATAAATCGAGGACAGGAAGTGCTTCTAATGTCATCTTTGCTGTTCTTCTCGAGGTCCGTCACCTTTCGGGGCCTCTGGGTCAGATGCTATTTGTCTTGTGTCAGAAACTGATAGAAAACCCCCTGGGTCATTCTCCCTCTCCGAGCAGATTGGTGTCCAATTCAACAACAAAAAAATTGGTCACGTTATCTCCCCCTTCCGTCAAACGCAGCATTTAGAGTCAAAATAATCACTATTGCGCAGAGTGGTTTTTTTTCTTCTTACACAGTCGAGGTAATGTAAGATCAATTAAAAGTGAGCTGGGATGAGGTGGAATCATGCAGGTCAGGTTGAAGTAACAAATCTCCAATTGTTCAAGGCTCTGTCAAATTGAGTGTTATTCATAGACTGGCAAACGAAGCCTTAATATTTTGTATTAAGGAAGATTTTACTTAATATTCGACATATAGAATAGACTTTCACTTGCATCAATACCATCTTGAAGAAGTTACGGAAACTGGCCCACTTGATTTTGTTTTATTCCATGGACTGGGACAAAAGACCAAGGTGGTGCAGCGGTAGAGTTGCTGCCTCCCAGCCGGGTGCTGTCTGTACGGAGTTTGTACGTTCTCCCCGTGATTGTGTGGGTTTTCTCCGGGTGTTCTGGTTTCCACCCACGCTCAAAGACGTACAGGTTTGTTGCTTAATTGGCGCCGGTAAAAAATTGTAAATTGTCCCTCGTGTGTGTAGGATAGTATTAGTGGGTCAGCACAGACTCAGTGGGCCAAAGGGCCTGTTTCCGCTCTGTAGCTCTTAACTAATCTTGTCATTCAAGATTAGGGTTGCCAATTGTTCCGTTTTAGCTGGGACATCCCGTATATTGGGCTAAATTGGTTTGGCCGTACGGGACCATCCTTGTCCCGTGTTAGGCCCGGGGGGGCGCTGTAGGCCCGCACACTGCAGGTCCGGACGCTGTAGGCCCGGGGGGCGCTGTAGGCCCGGACACTGTAGGTCCGGACACCGTAGGCCCTGACCCTGTAGGCCCGGACACTGTAGGCCCGGACTCTGTAGGCCCGGGGGGCGCTGTAGGTCTGGACACTGTAGGCCCGGGGGACGCTGTAGGCCTGGAGGTCCAGGCAACGCGTAACGAAGGTTGCATAGCAACCCAACTCCCAGCCCGGGCGGCCGCCATTGATGGAGCGGGAGCATGTGGCCGCTGACTGGGCTAGGTCACATGGGGCACGGGGCGGTGACATCACCTCTTGTCCATTATTTGGGAGTGAGAAAGTTGGTAACCCTATTCAAGATACAGCCCACTTCAGTGGTGTAATTTGCAAACTTGTAAATGGAGTTATGCTCGGACTTGGCTGCACAACAGTGAGTAGACAGGGAGTATCACAAGGGATTGAGAATGCATCCTTGTGGGGCCCCTGTGTTGAGAATTATTGTGGAATATGCCAGAAGAGTCTCGACCAGAAACGTCACCTGTCCATGGCCTCCAGGGATGCTGCCTGACCCGCTAAGTTACTCCAGCACTTCGTGTCCTCATTGACTGTGGTCTATGGGTATGAAAGTTGGGGATCCTATGTCAGAGGAGGATCCCGACTACGGGTGCTGTCTGTACGGAGTTTGTACGTTCTCCCCGTGACCTGCGTGGGTTTCTCCGAGATCTTCGGTTTCCTCCCACACTCCAAAGACGTACAGGTTTGTAGTTTGATTGGCTTTGTAAATGTTAAAAATAATTGTCCCTAGTGGGTGTAGGATAGTGTTAGTGTGCGGGGATCGCTGGGCGGCACGGACCCGGTGGGCCGAAAGGGCCTGTTTCCGCGCTGTATCTCTAAACTAAACTTTAAAAACTTTCAATTGTTCTTTACCTTTGCCTCTCATCTTTCTGGATGTGCTGGAAATAACCAATGATTTTCCCGTTGTAGATATTCAGTATCTCATAGAAACATAGAAACATAGAAAATAGGTGCAGGAGGAGGCCATTCGGCCCTTCGAGCCAAAAACTTTTTCACCCAGAGAGTTCTGAATTTGTGGAATTCTCTGCCACAGAGGGCAGTGGAAGCCAAATCACTGGATGGATTTAAGAGAGAGTTAGATAGAGCTCATGGGGCTAGTGGAATCAAGGGATATCGGGGAGAAGGCAGGCACGGGTTACTGATTGTGGATGATCAGCCATGATCACAATGAATGGCGGTGCTGGCTCGAAGGGCCAATTGGCCTCCTCCTGCACCTATTGTCTATTGTCTATTGTCTAATAAAGGGGAGGCCATTTAAAACTGAGGTGAGAAGAAACTTTTTCACCCAGAGAGTTGTGAATTTGTGGAATTCTCTGCCACAGAAGGCAGTGGAGGACAATTCACTGGATGAATTTAAGAGAGAGTTAGATAGAGCTCTAGGGGCTAGTGGAATCAAGGGATACGGGGAGAAGGCAGGCACGGGTTACTGATTGTGGATGATCAACCATGATCACAATGAATGGTGGTGCTGGCTCGAAGGACCAATTGGCTTCCTGCACCTATTTTCTAAGTTTCTATGACACAAGGGACTGCAGATGCTAAAATCTGGAGCACTAATAATTTACATCGTAATTGCAGAAATAGCGCGTTCATAAGTGGTAGGAGCAGAATTAGGCCATTCTACCCATCGGCCATTTAGAACGGAGATGAGGAAAAACTTTTTCAGTCAGAGAGTTGAGAATCTGTGGAATTCTCTGCCTCAGAAGGCAGTGGAGGCCAATTCTCTGACTGCATTCAAGAGACTAGATAGAGCTCTTAAGGATAGCGGAGTCAGGGGGTTATGGGGAGAAGGCAGGAACGGGGTACTGATTGTAAATGATCAGCCATGATCACATTGAATGGCGGTGCTGGCTCGAAGGGCCGAATGACCTCCTCCTGCACCTATTGTCTATTGTCTATCGTCTACCCTGCCATTGAATCATTGCTGATCTATTTTTCCCTCCCAACTCCCTTCTTCTGCTCCTCCCCGTTACCTTTGACTCCCTCACCAATTACAAATCTGCCCATCTCCACTTTAAAAATACCTAATGACTTGGCCTCCACAGCCGTCTGTGGCAATGAATTCCACAGATTCATGACGACCCACTGACTAAAGAAATTCCTCCTCTTCACTTTTCTAAAGGTGTGTCCTTTTATTCTGAGGCTGGGCCCTCTGGTCCTAGACTCTCCCACTACTGGAAACATCCTCTCCACATCCACTCTATCCGGACCTGAAGGTGCTGTGCTGGAGAACTTGTATTTCCTCTCTCAAGCTCCAGTCTCACCCCGGTCACTCCCTCTTCTCCCCTCTCCCATCAGGCAAGAGGTACGGAAGCGTAAAAACGCACACCTCCAGATTCAGGGACAGTTTATCAGACAACTGAATCATCCTCTCACCAACTAGAGAGTGGTCCTGAACTGCCCTTTCCCCCATTGGAGACCCTCGGACTGTCTTTAATCAGACTTTACTGGACTTTATTTTGCACCTTTTATCCTGTAACATATAAGATTATTAAGGGGTTGGACACGTTAGAGGCAGGAAACATGTTCCCAATGTTGGGGGAGTCCAGAACCAGGGGCCACAGTTTAAGAATAAGGGGTAGGCCATTTAGAACGGAGATGAGGAAAAACTTTTTCAGTCAGAGAGTTGTAAATCTGTGGAATTCTCTGCCTCAGAAGGCAGTGGAGGCCAATTCTCTGAATGCATTCAAGAGAGAGCTAGATAGAGCTCTTAATGATAGCGGAGTCAGGGGGTATGGGGAGAAGGCAGGAACGGGGTACTGATTGAGAATGATCAGCCATGATCACATTGAATGGTGGTGCTGGCTCAAAAGGCCGAATGGCCTCCTCCTGCACCTATTGTCTATTGTCTATTGTATCTATTAACTGTGGACGGCTTGATTGTAATCATGCATTGTCTTTCCGCTGACTGGATAACACGCAACAAAAAAGCTTTTCACTGTATGGGGATTGATAGGTTCTTGATTAGTACGGATGTCAGTGGTTATGGGGAGAAGGCAGGAGAATGGGGTCAAGAGGGCCATTCGGCCCATCACGTCTACACCACCATTTAATCATGGCTGATCTATCTTTCCCTCTCAACCCCATTCTCCTGCCTTCTCCCCATAACCCCTGACACTAATCAAGAATCTGTCAATCTCCATTTTACAAATACCCACTGACTTGGCCTCCACAGCCGTCTGTGACACTGAATTCCACAGATTCACCACCCTCTGACTAAAGAAATTCATCTGCTTTCTTTATGCACGTCCTTTTATTCTGAGGCTGTCACCACTGGTTCTAGACTCTCCCACTAGTGGAAACATCCTCTCCACATCCACTCTACCCAGGCCTTTCATTGTTGTCATTGTCAGAGTCAGGCTAAACGCAAATTGGAGGAACAGCATCTCATATTTTGTTTGGGCAGCTTACAGCCCAGTGGTATGAATATTGATCTCTCTCACTTCAGGTAGCCCCGGCATTCCCTCTCTCTCCATCCCTCCCCCACCCAAGTCGCACCAGCTTCTCATTTTCACCCATCAAACAGTTAACAATGGCCCGTTCCCTTTACCATCGTTACTTTTTTGCATATCTTTCATTCATTGTTCTTTATCTCTCCACATCATTGTCTCTGTCTCTCGTTTGCCTTATCCCTAACCAGTCTGAAGAAGGGTCCCAACCCGAAACGTCACCCATTCCTTCTCTCCAGAGATGCTGCCTGACCCGCTGAGTTACTCCATCTAACTATCCTATGCTGACCATTCTACCTACCCCGGGAGTTCAGCTCGATGATCATCACAGCCGTCTATATCCCACCGCATGCGGACACCGACGTGGCACTGTCCACCCTACACGATGTGTTGTGTCAACACCAAAACAAGAACCCTGATGCGGCTGTGCTGGTGGCTGGAGACTTCAATAGGGGAAATCTCAAAAAGGTCATGCCCAACTTCTACCAACACATCACGTGTGTCACCAGGGGGGAAAGAACTTTGGACCACCGCTACACGCCGTTCAGGAAAGGCTACAAGGCCGTTTCTCTCCCTCCTTTTGGGAAATCTGACCACGCTGCCATTTTCCTGCTGCCGGAGTACAAACAACGGATAGTACGGGAAGCGACAGTGACGAGGGTCGTAAAACGGTGGGCTGACCATTCAGAGGCCATGCTGCAGGATGCACTGAGCGAAGTCGACTGGAACATGTTCCAAGAAAGTTCCAGAGACGTAAATGAGTTTGCGGAAGCAGTTACGGACTTCATTGCCACTATAGCCGATACCATCATCCCCACGGTAAGGGTCAGTATCTTCCCTAACCAAAAACCCTGGGTGGACAGGTCTATTCGCGTGGCCTTGAATGCTCGCACCGCTGCTTACAACTCCGGCCTGGCATCCGGCAACATGGACGACTACAAGGGAGAGTCCTACCGACTGCGAAGGGCAGTGAAGGATGCAAAAAAGAGGTACCGGGACAAGATGGAGTCACAGATGGAGCAGCAGGACACCAGGCGCCTTTGGCAGGGGCTACGGACTATAACTAGCTACAGGTCCAGCACCCCCTCAACCGGAAGTGCCGGCTCCTCCTTAGCTGATGACCTGAACTCTTTTTACGCACGGTTCGAGACGGGTAACACCACCAGCTCGCCGTCTAAAAACAGCACCGAAGGGGCGCTGGCTAGCGAGGCTGGAGGGGGATCCACCGCCGGGGATGTGCACACATTCTCGGTGTCCGAGCACGAGGTGAGGTGGGCTCTGACGCGTGTGAACACGAGAAAAGCTGGAGGCCCAGATGGTATATCTGGGCGAGTACTAAAGTCTTGTGCTACTCAGCTTGCTCCAGTGCTCACCACAATATTCAACCTCTCCTTGGCAAAGTCCGTGGTCCCTGCATGCTTCAAAAGATCCATCATTGTACCGGTGCCAAAGAATGCCTCTCCAGCGTGTTTAAATGACTACCGACCGGTGGCCCTCACCTCGGTTGTCATGAAATGCTTGGAGAGGCTAGTCAAGAAGCACATCTGCGCCCTCCTTCCTCGCAACATGGACCCACTACAGTTCGCATACCGTCCGAACAGGTCCACGGATGATGCGGTCTCCCAGGTTCTACACACCGCTCTCTCTCATCTGGACAGCCAGGGGGGCTATGTGAGGATGCTGTTCATTGACTTTAGTTCAGCATTCAACACAATAGTCCCCAGCAGACTGGTTGAAAAGCTGCTGGAACTGGGGCTTAGCACCCCTCTGTGTGCCTGGGTCCTGGACTTTCTCACTGCCAGGCCCCAAGTGGTCAGGATGGGGGAACACACATCTAGCTCCCTCACCCTGAACATAGGATCCCCCCAGGGCTGCGTCCTTAGCCCCCTACTGTACTCCCTGTACACACATGACTGTAGGGCCAGGTTCAGCTCAAACTCCATCATCAAGTTTGCTGATGACACTGTGGTGGTGGGCCGGATCTCCAACAACGATGAGAAGGCCTACCGGGAGGAGGTGGCTGATCTGGCACTCTGGTGTCAGGACAATAGCCTCCTCTTGAATGTCACTAAAACAAAGGAGCTGATTGTGGACTTCAGAAGGGCTAAACATCCAAGGACGTACACGCCACTGGAGATAAATGGGTCTATTGTGGATAGGGTGAGCAGTTTCAAATACTTGGGAGTCCGCATCGCAGAGGATCTGACGTGGGCAACGCACATTGCCGCACTGGTGGGTAAGGCTAAGCAGCGCCTTTACCACCTTAGACAACTGAGGAAATTCAGAGTGTCGCTGAAGATCCTTCATTGCTTCTACTCTGGGGCTGTAGAGAGCATCCTGTCCGGCAACATTACAGTCTGGTTCGGGAACAGCTCTGCCCAGGACAGGATGGCCCTACAGAGAGTAGTGCGTTCGGCAGAACGCACCATGGGAACTACACTCATCCCCCTGCAGGACCTATACATCAGGAGGTGCAGATCCAGAGCAAGCAAGATCATGAGGGACCCCTGCCACCCCAGTAACGGACTGTTCCAGATGCTACGGTCAGGCAAACGCCTCCGCTGTCACGCTGTGAAAACGGAGAGGATGAGACGGAGCTTCTTCCCACAGGCCATCAGGACTGTCAACTTTGATAACCCCAGAGACTAAATTTTTGTCGACACTTTTTGTGCTATGTTTAGTAACTTATTAACTTTATTTATATGCTGTAACTGTAATTCTTTTTGTGCACAACCCGCAGGCATTGCCACTTTCATTTCACTGCACATCGAGTATGTGTATGTGACAAATAAATTTGACTTGACTTGACTTGTGTCTATCTCCTTTCATTATTCAGTTTATTTCAATGCGGTCCCTCCTCATCCTTCTAAACTCCAGCGAGTACAGGCCCAGTGACTTCAAACATTCACCAAACGTTAACCCAATCATTCCTGGGATAATTCTCAGAAACCTCCTCTGGACCCTCTCCAACACCAGTACATCCTTCCTCAGATATGGGGCCCAATATTGCTCACTGGTAAGGAGAGGAACCGTATCTGATCCAAAGCTTTGGATCAAACAGCTTTACAACTGGTTGGTGTTGTAAGCAAGAGCGGCACGGTGGCGCAGCGGTAGAGTTGCTGCCTCACAGCGCCAGAGACCCAGGTTCGATCCTGACTATGGGAGCTTGTCTGTAAGGAATTTGTACGTTCTCCTTGTGGCCTGCATGTTTTTGTTTCTCCAAGATCTTCGGTTTCCTCCCACACTCCAAAGACGTACATGTTTGGTGGTAAATTGGCTTGGAACAAATGTAAAATTGTCCTTATGGGATAGTGCTAGTGTGCGAGGATCGCTGGTCGGAGCGGACTCGGTGGGCCGAAAGGCCTGTTTCCGCGCTGTATCTCCAAACCAAACTAAATTAAACTAAATTGCTTTCCAGTTCAGCTAAAACATAGCCAGAGGTAAAAGCACATCGCCAATAAGGTTGCTCAGTTCATTACAGCTTAACATAAAAGATCAGTTGCTATTGATCCATAATTCAGTCAAGTGCCACATTAATTCATGGGAAGACTGGGTATGTAAGTCCAGCAATGTTCCAAAACTTCTGATTGTTCATTCAATCAGCAAACACAAATTGCCCTGTATGTGTTATTAATGTCTTCGGTTTCCATTGCTCGGTGAAATCAATGGTGATGCAGTGATTCTGTCCGGCCAAACGTTTTAATCTTCTGCCTCTTAAACTGTACGTGTGGTCCTAATGGAAAATCCCAATCTCACTATGGTCTGCAGGGTTCCATCGCGAGGATTCTGGGTTCAGACTAACCCGGTCAAAGTAGTTGCAAACATCACTGCTTTGTTTACTTTCGAGAGTAAGTAAACAGCGTGGAAACAGGCCCGTGGTCCCACGGAGTCCGTGCTGAGCAGCGATCACCCGTACACTAGATCTATCCTGCACACCAGGGATAAAGTTCACAAAAGGCCAATTAACCTACAGATCTTTGGAGGGTGGAAGGAAACTGGAGCGTCGAGAGGAAGCCCGAGTGGTCACAGGAAGAACGTGCAAACTCCGTACTGACAGCACCCATGCTCAGGATCGAACCCGGCTCTCTGGCGCTGTAAGGTGGCAGCTCCACCGCCGTGCCACCGTGCCCGAAGGGTGGTAGGTGAATTTTGCGACCATGATGGTGATGGACACAGCTTAAGGCTGAAAGTGAGGAGGGTCCTAGCCCCACAACGTCACCTCACCATTGCATCCACAGGTTATGAGAGGCGTAGATAGGGTAGACAATAGACAATAGACAATAGACAATAGACAATAGACAATAGACAATAGACGATAGACAATACGTGCAGGAGGAGACCATTTGGCCCTTCGAGCCAGCACCGCCATTCAATGTGATCATGGCTGATCATTTTCAATCAGTACCCCGTTCCTGCCTTCTCCCCTGACTCCGCTATCCTTAAGAGCTCTATCAAGCTCTCTCTTGAATGCATTCAGAGAATTGGCCTCCACTGCCTTCTGAGGCAGAGAATTCCACAGATTCACAACTCTCTGACTGAAAAAGTTTTTCCTCATCTCCGTTCTAAATGGCCTACCCCTTATTCTTAAACTGTGGCCCCCGGTTCTGGACTCCCCCAACATTGGGAACATGTTTCCTGCCTCTAACGTGTCCAACCCCTTAATAATCTTATACGTTTCGATAAGTTCTCCTCTCATCCTTCTAAATTCCAGTGTAAACAAGCCTAGCCGCTCCAGTCTTTCAACATATGACAGTCCCGCCATTCTGGGAATTAACCTAGTGAACCTACGCTGCACGCCCTCAATTGCAAGAATATCCTTCCTCAAATTTGGAGACCAAAACTGCACACTGTACTCCAGGTGCGGTCTCACTAGGGCCCTCACTGGGGTAGACAGTCAGAACCCTTTATCCCAGGCTGGAAATGTCCAACATTAGAGAGCATAGCTATAAGGTGAGAGGGGGAAAGTTTAATGGAAATGTGCAGGCAAGTTTTTTGTGGGAAAGACCAGCGTAAATTGCCTTGGTCATCAAAGACACTGTTAGTGGTGGAGGTTCTTCTGACTGAACATCTGTGAGCTGTGGTCTTCCATGGGGCTCAGTACTGGGGCCCCTCTTGTTTGTAATATATATTAGTGTTTTCGATGAATAGAGTAGGTGGTCTGATTAGTGGGTTTGCAGACAACACCAAAATTGGTGAAGTTGTTCAAAGAATACAACAGAAGATAGATCAATTGGAAATTTAGGCAAAGAAGTCCACAGTCAACAAGGCCCAACAGAGGATGTACTTCCTGCGGCAACTGAAGAAACACAATCTGCCACAGGCAATGATGGTCCAATTCTATACTGCCATCATTGAGTCCGTCCTCACCTTCTCCATCATGGTCTGGTTTGGCTCAGCCACCAAGCACGACATCCGGAGGCTGCAACGGATCGTTCGCACAGCTGAGAAGTTTGTTGGCTGCAACCTTCCCCCCATTGACGAACTGTACATTGCAAGGGCCAGGAAGGGAGCGGGCAAGATCATCTCTGACCCCTCTCACCCTGGCCACAAACTCTTTGAAGCACTTCCCTCTGGAAGGCGACTCCGGACTGTCAAAGCAGCCACAGCCAGACATAAAAACAGCTTTTTTCCACGAGAAGTAGTTCTACTCAACAAATAAACTCTGTAGCCTCCTTTTGCTCTGGTATTTTATTTCATTCTTCACATGTTTAAATCATAATGTGTTATTCTTAATTGTTTACTGTATGTCGTGTTGTTACTTGCGAGCAAAGCACCAAGGCAAATTCCTTGTATGTACAGTATACATACTTGGCTAATAAAATTTATTCAATTCAAAATGGTGGACAGAGTTTAATCCACACTGCTGTGAGCTGGTGCCTTTTGCGAGGCTCAATGCAAACCCGTGGATGGTTTGTGAGAACCTCTAGTCCAAGTATCTGGAGCGAAAAGGTGGAAGGAATGGACCATCTCACAAACCTTGTGTCTTCCCACAAAGGCACCACAGAGGCCAGGACACATGGTGGAAGCCAGTCGTCTTTGTTTCTGGAGAGACTGCTTCAGAAGAAGAAGAAGACATCAGGGAATGTATTAATCATGAATGTCGGAGATGATGTATCTGGGCTGGCAATGAGCCCTATGTCCCTTGAGAGAAAAAAAGTCTGACACTTCGGGTCAAGACACTTCTTCCGTCAAACCTGTCGGAAGGAGGGTCTTGACCCAAAACGTCACCCATCCTTTTTCTCCAGAGATGCTGCCTAACCTCATTTGCAGATGATACAAAGCTGGGTGGTAGTGTGAACTGTGAGGAAGATGCTATGAGGTTGCAGGGTGACTTGGACAGGTTGTGTGAGTGGGCGGATGCATGGCAGATGCAGTTTAATGTGGATAAGTGTGAGGTTATCCACTTTGGTGGTACGAATAGGAAGGCAGAGTATTATCTGAATGGTGTCAAGTTAGGAAAAGGGGACGTACAACGAGATCTGGGTGTCCTAGTGCATCAGTCACTGAAAGGAAGCATGCAGGTACAGCAGGCAGTGAAGAAAGCCAATGGAATGTTGGCCTTCATAACAAGAGGAGTTGAGTATAGGAGCAAAGAGGTCCTTCTGCAGTTGTACAGGGCCCTAGTTAGACCGCACCTGGAGTACTGTGTGCAGTTTTGGTCTCCAAATTTGAGGAAGGATATTCTTACTATTGAGGGCGTGCAGCGTAGGTTTACTAGGTTAATTCCCGGAATGGCGGGACTGTCATATGATGAAAGACTGGAGCGACTGGGCTTGTATACACTGGAATTTAGAAGGATGAGAGGAGATTTTATCGAAACGTATAAGATTATTAAGGGGTTGGACACGTTAGAGGCAGGAAACATGTTCCCGATGTTGGGGGAGTCCAGAACAAAGGGCCACAGTTTAAGAATAAGGGGTAGGCCATTTAGAACTGAGATGAGGAAAAACATTTTCAGTCAGAGAGTTGTGAATCTGTGGAATTCTCTGCCTCAGAAGGCTGTGGAGGCCAATTCCCTGAATGCATTCAAGAGAGAGTTAGATAGAGCTCTTAAGGATCGCGGAGTCAGGGGGTATGGGGAGAAGGCAGGAACGGGGTACTGATTGAGAATGATCAGCCATGATCGCATTGAATGGCGGTGCTGGCTCAAAGGGCCGAATGGCCTCCTCCTGCACCTATTGTCTATTGTCTATAACCTGCGGAGTGAACCCAGCATTTGGTGCCTATCTTTGGCATGAACCAGCACCAGCAGCTCATCGTTCCGACACTGAGCCCAATGTGTTGGGTTTGCTTCATCTGGGATTTGGTTTTGACCAAATGATTGCATTATTTGTCGAAACAGGAAACAAGCTAACGCTGCCAATTTCTTCAAACAAATTAATACACACACCAATAATTATGCTCCTTAGTAATGGCCTTGTTGTGACACAAAATGTTTAGCAAGAAACCAACAGATGTTAAAAGCTGTGTATCCTCAAGATTGATTTCATTGAGGGGAAAACTCATAAAGAGTAGGTCAGCACCGTAGAGGTAACTGGACTATCTGGAGCCATAGTTCAGTTTAGTTTCGTTCAGTTTAGTTCAGTATAGTTTAGTGCAGTGCAGTTTAGTGCAGTTTAGTTTAGGTTAGAGATACAGCTTGGAAATAAGCCCTTTGGCCCACTGAGTCCACGCTGACTAGCGATCACCCAATGACCCTTATTCCATGTTATCCCACTTTCTCATCCACTCCATACTAACTAAGAACAATTTTTGGAGGCCAATTAACCCAATAAACCCGTACGTCTTTGGAGTGTGGGAGGAAACCGGAGCACCCGGAGAAAACCCACGCGGTCACAAGGAGAACGTGCAAACACCGTGCAGACAGCATCCAAGTTCAGGATGGAACACGGGTCCCTGTTACTGTGAGGCAGCAACTCTACCCTTTCCAGGTGAGACAGAGGTTCACCTGCACCTCCTCCAACCTCATCTATTGCATCCGCTGCTCTAGATGTCAACTTATTTACATCGGCGAAACCAAGCGCAGGCTTGGCGATCGCTTCGCTCAGCACCTGCGCTCGGCCCGCGTTAACCAATCTGGTCTCCCGGTGGCTGAGCACTTCAACTCCCCCTCCCACTCCCAGTCTCACCTTTCTGTCATGGGCCTCCTCCAGTGCCATAGTGAGGCCCACCGGAAATTGGAGGAACAGCACATCATATTTCGCCTGGGCAGCTTGCAGCCCAGCAATATGAACATCGACTTCTCCAACGTTAGATAGTTCCTCTGTCCCTCTCTTCCCCTCCCCCTTCCCAGATCTCCCTCTATCTTCCTGTCTCCACCTTTATCCTTCCTTTGTCCCGCCCCCCTGACATCAGTCTGAAGAAGGGTCTCGACCTGAAACGTCGCCCATTCCTTCTCTCCTGAGATGCTGCCTGACCTGCTGAGTTACTCCAGCACTTTGTGAATAAATACCTTCGATTTGTACCAGCATCTGCAGTTATTTTCTTACACTACCAGCCAAGGCTTGTGAGTGAGAGTGAGAGAACTCAGTGGTCTTATTTGTCTTGTCTTGAACTTAGAAGCTAATGCTTCTTCAAGCAAAAAATAGTTCCTTTTGTAACAGTAATGGATGGCATAAATATTCAAATATAGATAGCTATGAAGAAATCAACAAGTTTATTTGTACGGGCTAAAACTGAATGTTGAAAGAGCACAGACCAATGGCATGTGAGACTTAAATCTCATCGTCACCAGAATGGTTTCATTAGTTTAGTTTGGTTTAGAGATACAGCACAGAAACAGGCCCTTTGGCCCACTGAGTCTGCGCCGCCCAGCGATCCCCGCACACTGGCACTGTCCTACACACTAGGGACAATTTACCATTTTTACCTGAGCCAAATTAATCTGCAAACCTGCGGATAGACACAAAATGCTGGAGTATCTCAGCGGGTCAGGCAGCATCTCTGGAGATAAAGGAATGGGTGACGTTTCGGGTCGAGACCCTTCTTCAGACTGAGAGTCAGGGGAAAAGGAAACGAGAGATACAGACGATGATGTAGAGAGATGGAGAACAAATTAATGAAAGATACGCAAAAGAAGATAAAAGAAACAGGCCATTGTTAACTGTGGCCTAGGTGAGAACGAGTTACAGACAATGAGACCCAACAAGACCACTTTGATGCTGGTATGACTTAGGCGGGGGAGGGAAGGAACGAGAAGGAATGTAAGGGTTATGTCAACGTCTTTGGAGTGTGGGAGGAAACCGTAGCAGCCAGAGAAAACTCACGCGGTCAGGGGGAGAAGGTAGAAACTCCGTTCAGACAGCACCCGTAGTCAGGATCTATCTCGGGCCTCTGGCGCTGTGAGGCAACGACTCTACCACTGCGCCACCTTGTTGTGGTGCCTCAATGTGTTCTTCAGGTGAGGGTTGTTTTTCCTACGTGGAATAGAAATGGGTGAACATTGCTATCTTTGTAAACGAAAGCAGAGCGTGCAAAGATTTTAGATTTAGATTTAGATTTAGAGATACAGCGCGGAAACAGGCCCTTCGGCCCATCGAGTCCGCGCCGCCCAGCGATCCCCGCACACTAACACTATCCTACGCACACTAGGGACAATTTTTAAATTTTTTTAACATTTACCCAGTCAATTAACCTACAAACCTGCACGTCTCTGGAGTGTGGGAGGAAACCGAAGATCTCGGAGAAAACCCACGCGGGTCACGGGGAGAACGTACAAACTCCGTACAGATGGCGCCCATAGTCAGGATCGAACCTGAGTCTCTGACGGCGCTGCATTCGCTGTACGGCAGCAACTCTACCGCTGCGCCACCGTGCCGATCCAGAGTGGTCCCTGGAACGCTGCACTTTGTTCCTTTAGATCCAGCCGCCTGGTTGCCCTGCATCTTGTTGAGACCGCCGAACTCTCGCTGGCTCTAACGCTACGCTCCATATTTCCCAGTGGACGTTTAGCATTCACTCCACGGTAATAGGGGGACCTCAACCGTGTGGTCATGAATCAAAAATGTGTTTGGATTCGATATAAATATATATACTGTACATACATACATGAAATGATGGAAGAACAGAGTGCTACTGATCAGTCCAGTTAATGAACAGCCTATTTCAACACTTCAGCAGTTGATGTGAAGCAGCTTACTGCAAATCAACACTGACATCTAGAGTTCATCAAGAGGAGGATTGTACAAACGCAAACACAAAAGCAAACGCAGTTTAGTCATAGAGAGGGTTTTTGTTTAGGTTAGTTTGGTTTGGTTTAGAGATACAGCGTGGAAACAGGCCCTTCGGCCCACCGAGTCCGTGCCCACACACTAACACTATCCTACACACACGCAAGGGACCAGTTACAATTTTGCCATGCCAATTCACCTACAAACCTACACGTTTTTGGAGGAACAATGGGGCTCCCGGGGAAAACCCACACAGTCACGGGGAGAACGTGCAAACTCCGTACAGACAGCACCCGTGGTCAGGATCGATCCCGGGTCTCTGGCGCCGTGAGGCAGCAACTCTACCGCTGCGCCACCATTGCCGCCCTCAGTCACTGACAAAGTTAGGTTTACTAGTTAACTGTTCTTTGAAGCAATGAGTGGGATAGTGGTACCTACATACATGGATCAGCCAAAACATTGTGACCACTGACAGGCAAAGTGAATAACATTGATTATCTTGTTACAATGGCACCTGTCAAGGGGTGGGATATATTAGGCAGCAAGTGAACAGTCAGTTCTTGAAGTTGATGTGTTGGATGCAGGAGAAATGGGCAGGAGTAAAGACCTGAGTGACAGAGGCCAAATTGTTATGGCCAGACGACTGGGTCAGAGCATCTCTGAAACGACAAGGCTTGTGAGGTGCTCCCGGTCAGCAGTGGTGAGTACCTACCGACAATGGTCCGAGGAGGGACAAACCACAAACCGGCGACAGACAGGGTGTTGGGCGCCCAAGGCTCATCGATGCGAGAGGGCAACGAAGGCTATCCTGTCTGGTCCGAACCGACAGAAGGTCGACTGTGGCACAAGTCACAGAAAATGTTAATGGTGGTCACGGGAGGAATGTGTCACAATACACAGTGCATCGCACCCTGCTGCGTATGGGGCTGCACACAGAGGACCAACAGCATATTAGACAGGTGGGCATAATGTTTTGGCTCATCGGGTCATAATGTTTAGGCTGATCAGCGTATACACAGAACACAAAGTGCTGTAGTAACGCCATGGGTCAGGCAGCATCTCTGGAGGACAAGGATGGGCGACGTTTGAAGAAAGGTCCTGACCAGTAATGACACCTATCCATGTCCTCCAGAGATGCTGCCTGACCCAGTAAGTTACTCCACATTTAATCCACACAAGATTCCTGTACCTGCAGTTCCTTGTTTCTCCATTGTACCTCCTTGATTTGCCGTTCTGAAATCAGGAACAAAGTTAAGGCAGTAGTAGACACAGGATAGTTTGTCTGTTTGTCTGTTTGTTTCTATGTTAATTGTATTTGTAAAGCGCTTTGTGCATGTGTTAAGGCGCTATATAAAATAAATATATTATTATTATTATTAAAATGCTGGAGTAACTCAGCAGGTCAGGCAGCATCCCAGGAGAGAAGGAATGGGTGACGTTTCGGGTCGAGACCCTTCTTCAGACTGGGCAAGTCTGAAGAAGGACTAGGCAACTCAGTACTGTTTTCTAAACAGTAATGTGGCATTTTTAACATTTCCCCTTCTCATTCACAAGTGAGAGGATAAAAATAATAAAGAAGCCATTCTAACAAAATAATAAAGGAAAAGGTGATGTTTCGGGTCGAGACCCTTTTTCAGACTGAGAGTCAGGAGAGACATAGACAGTGATATAGAGAGATGTATATCTCGGTATGGCAAGATATACCTCATGTCTGTCTATATCTCTCATTTCCCTCCCCCCTGACTCTCAGTCTGAAGAGGAGTCTCAACCTGAAACGTCACCCATTCCTTCTCTCCAGAGATGCTACCTGTCCTGCTGAGTTACTCCAGCATTTTGTGTCTATCCGGTTTAAACCAGCATCAGCAGTTCCTTCCTACTCAAAATAATGAAGGACCACCTTATGGTCAAAACATCGCTGAAGTCTCACCTGTTCAGTACTGCCTTCAACCACTGAAGGTCACCTCACCTACTGTCTCCTTTCTCTGTTCATTTATTTATTTACTTATTTATCTATTTATTAATTTCCCTATGTTCTCAAAATCTCTGTAAAGCGTCTTTGAGTATATGAAAAGCGCTATATAAATAAAATGTATTATTATTATTAATGGTATTCTGGCCAGCATTTTACACTGATGTTCTACAGGCTAACGGAATCAAGGGATATGGGGAGAAGGCAGGCACAGGTTAGTGATTGTAGATGATCAGCCATGATCACAATGAATGGCAGTGCTGGCTCGAAGGGTCGAATGGCCTCGTCCTGCTCCTATTTTCTATGTTTCTATGCTTCCCCTATCCTTATATTGAGCTCCCAGGGCATTGGAGTAAGGAATAACAATGAGGTCAGGTTACCTGGTGTGGAATATTTGGGATGGATTATGATGGGGCAGAACATTGCAGGAATGATGTAAACAGACTAGTAATTTTCAAGAAGGGCTGCAGGGAGAATGCTGGGAACTATAGGCCGGTGAGCTTAACATCTGTAGTTGGTAAGTTACTGGAGCGTATTCTGAGGGATAGGTTATACAGGCATTTGGATGGGCAAGGGATGATTAGGGATAGTCAGCATGGTTTTGTACGTGGGAGGTCGTGTCTCACAAATCTGATTGTGTTTTTCGAAGACGTGACCAAAAAGGTCGATGAGGGCAGAGCTGTAGATGGACTTCAGTAAGGCATTCGACAAGGTTCCGCATAGCAGGCTGCTCTGGAAGGTTAGATCGCATGGGATCCAAGGAGAGATAGATGAACGGATAGAAAAATTGGCTCCATGGAAGGAAGCAGAGGGTGATGGTGGAAGGTTGCTTCTCAGACTGGAGGCCTGTGACTAGTGGTGTGCCTCAGGGTTCGGTGCTGGGCCCGTTACTGTTTGTCATCTACATCTTTGATTTGGATGAGAACACACAGGGCAAGATTAGCAAGTTTGCTGATGATACAAAAGTTAGTGGTTTTGCAGATAGTGAAGATGGTTGTGAACGATTGCAGCAGGATCTGGATCGATTGGCCAGGTGGGCGGAGGAATGGTTGATGGAATTTAATACAGAGAAGTGTGAGGTGGTGCATGTTAGGGCATCGAACAAAGGCAGAACCTGGACAGTAAATGGTAGGCTTCTGGGTAGTGTTGTAGAGCAGAGGGATCTAGGAGTACAGGTGCATGGTTCCTTGAAGGTCGAGTCGCAGGTGGTCAAAATGGCTTTTGGCACATTGGCCTTCATCAGTCAGAATATTGAGTATAGAAGTTGGGAGGTCATGTTGCAGTTGTATAAGATGTTGGTGAGACCGCATTTAGAATATTGTGTTCAGTTCTGGGCACCATGTTATAGGAAAGATATTGTCAAGCTTGAAAGGGTTCAGAAAACATTTACGATGATGTTGCTAGGACTAGAGGGTGTGAGCGTAGGGAGAGGTTGAGTAGGCTGGGTTTATACTTAGTTGGTCGGACAGCATCTGTGGACAAAGAACCAATTGAAGGTGGGCACAGTGGTGCAGCGGTAGAGTTGCTGTCTTACAGCGCTAGAGACCCGGGTTCGATCCTGACTATGGGAGTTTGCACATTCTCCTTGTGACCATGTGGGTTTTCTCCGGGTGCACTGGTTTCCTACGCACTCCGAAGACGTTCAGATTAGTAGGCTAATGGCTTTGATAAATTGTAAATTGCTCCTAGCATGTAGACAGTTTCTTCCCAGCTGTTATCAGACAACTGAATCATCCTACCACAGTGCTGAACTACTATCTACCTCTTTGATGTTCCTCAGACTATCCTTGACCAGACTTTGCTGGCTTTACCTTGCACTGAAGATTATTCCCTTATCGTGTATCTACACACTGTAAATAAATTGGTTGTAATCGTGTATTGTCTTTCTGCTGACTGGTTGGCAGGCAACAAAAAGCTTTTCACTGTACCTCAGCAAACGTGGCAATAGACTAAACTGAAAACAGGCGAAACCAAGCGCAGGCTCGGTGATCGCTTCGCTCAACACCTGCGCTCGGTCTACGTTGGCCAAACTGATCTCCCGGTGGCCGACCACTTCAACACCCCCTCCCATTCCCAGTCTGACCTTTCTGTCATGGGCCTCCTCCAGTGCCATAGTGAGGCCCATCGCAAATTGGAGGAACAGCACCTCATATTTCGCTTGGGCAGCTTGCAGCCCAGTGGTATGAACGTAGAAACATAGAAAATAGGTGCAGGAGTAGGCCATTCGGCCCTTCGAGCCTGCACCGCCATTCAATATGATCATGGCTGATCATCCAACTCAGTATCCTGTACCTGCATTCTCTCCATACTCCCTGATCCCTTTAGCCACAAGGGCCACATCTAACTCCCTCTTAAATATAGCCAATGAACTGGCCTCAACTACCCTCTGTGGCAGAGAATTCCACAGATTCACCACTCTGTGAAAAAAACCTTTCTCATCTCGGTCCTAAAAGACTTCCCCCTTATCCTTAAACTGTGACCCCTTGTTCTGGACTTCCCCAACATCGGGAACAATCTTCCTGCATCTAGCCTGTCCAACCCCTTAAGAATTTTGTAAGTTTCTATAAGATCCCCCCTCAGTCTTCTAAATTCCAGCGAGCACAAGCCGAGTCTATCCAGTCTTTCTTCATATGAAAGTCCTGCCATCCCAGGAATCAATCTGGTGAACCTTCTCTGTACTCCCTCTATGGCAAGAATGTCATTCCTCAGATTAGGGACATCGACATAGAGAACATCGACTTCTCCAACTTTAGATAGTTCCTCTGTCCCTCTCTTCCCCTCCCCCTTCCCAGATCTCCCTCTATCTTCCTGTCTCCACCTATATCCTTCCTTTGTCCCGCCCCCCTGACATCAGTCTGAAGAAGGGTCTCGACCCGAAACGTCACCCATTCCTTCTCTCCTGAGATGCTGCCTGACCTGCTGAGTTACTCAGCATTTTGTGAATAAATACCTTCGATTTGTACCAGCATCTGCAGTTATTAACTGAAAACCGAACTGAGTTGATGAGAAAGTGGAATAACAGAGAACTAGTGTGAACGGGTGATCAACGGTCGTTGTGGACTCGATGGGCCGAAGGGCTTGTTTCCCCACTGTATCTGTAAACCAAACTAAACTATACTAAAAGCTAATGCTTCGGGCTCGAGGCCATTCACCAGAACTGGTTCCTCCTGGTGCCAGGATCCAGGATGTCACGGACCGAGTGCAGAGCATCCTCAAGGGTGAAGGTGAGCAGCCGGAAGTGGGAGTGCATGTCGAGCACAAACGATGTCGGGAAGAAGAGGAACGAGATTCTGCAGCGTGACTTTAGAGAGCTCGGAAGGAGGCTGAAAAGCAGGATGGTTATCTCCAGTTTGCTTCACAAAATGCTGGAGTAACTCAGCAGGTCAGGCAGCATCTCAGGAGAGAAGGAATGGGTGGCGTTTCGGGTCGAGACCCTTCTTCAGACTGATGTCAGGGGGACGGGACAAAGGAAGGATATAGGTGGAGACAGGAAGATAGAGGGAGAACTGGGAAGGAGGAGGGGAAGAGAGGGACAGAGGAACTATCTAAAGTTGGAGAAGTCGATGTTCATACCACTGGGCTGCAAGCTGCCCAGGTGAAATATGAGGTGCTGTTCCTCCAATTTCCAGTGGGCCTCACTATGGCACTGGAGGAGGCCCATGACAGAAAGGTCAGACTGGGAGTGGGAGGGGGAGTTGAAGTGCTCAGCCACCGGGAGATCAGTTTGGCCAATGCGGGCCGAGCGCAGGTGTTTGCTTCCAGTTCCTCGTGCTGGTGAGGGCAGGAACAGGGAGATTGGGCATCTGAATGTGTGGCCGAGGAGCTGGTGCAGGGGGCAGTGATTTAGATTCTTAGACCACTGGGATCTGTTTTGGGGGAAAGTGGGAATTGTACAAAAGGGACGAATTGCACCTCAACAGGCATTCTGACAGGCAGGTTTGCCACTGCTACACGGGTGGGTTTAAACGAAATAGTGGGGGGGGGGGGGAGAGACAAATTGGAAATACGAGGATTGAGTTAAAGGGAAAGAGAGTTTAGGAAAAGTTAAGAAAGACACCAGAATTAACAGGACAGAAAGCTCACGAAGGGATAGGAGAGAATGGCCAAGAGAAATAGGAATCGATGTGAAAGGTGAGGTGAGTAATGGATTAAAAGTATTGTATATGAATGCATGAAGTATAAGAAGTAAAGTGGATGAGCTTGAGGCTCAGTTAGAGATTGGTAGATATGACATTGTGGGGATTACAGAGACGTGGCTGCAGGAGGATCGGGCTGGGAACTGAATATTAAGGGTTATATGTCCTATAGAAAGGTGGGCAGGGGGGCAGAGGTGGGGTAGTTCTGTTGGTGAGGGATGAAATTCAGTCCCTTGCGAGGATTGACATAGGAACTGACGATGTAGAGTCATTGTGGATAGAGTTGAGGAATTGTAAAGGTAAAAGGGCACTAATGGGAGTTATCTACATACCCCCAAACAGTAGCCTGGATATAGGCTGCAAGTTGCAGTAGGAGTTAAAATTGGCATGTAACAAAGGTAATGCCACTGTGTTTATGGGGGATTTCAATATGCAGGTAGACTGGGAAAATCAGGTTGGTTCTGGACCCCAAGAAAGGGAGTTTGTAGAGTGCCTCCAAGATGGATTCTTAGAGCAGCTTATACTGGAGCCTACCAGAAAGAAGGGAATTCTGTATTTAGTGTTGTCTACTGAACCAGATTTAATAAGGGAACTCAAGGTAAAGGAACTGCTAGGTGGTAGTGACCATAATATGATAAGTTTTAATCTGCAATTTAAGAGGGAGAAGGGTAAATCGGAAGTGTCAGTGTGGCAGTTGAACAAAGGGGACTATGAAGGCATGAGAGAGGAGCTGGCCAAGGTCGACTGGAAAGGGATCTTAGCAGGAATGATGGTGGAACAGCAATGGCAGGAATATCTGGGCATAATCCAGAAGATACAGGGTCATTTCATTCCAAAGAGGAAGAAAGATTCTAAGGGAAGTAAGAGGCAACCATGGCTGACAAGGGAAGTTAGGAATGGAATAAAACTAAAAGAAAAGATGTATAACACAGCAAAGAGCAGCGGGAAGACAGAGGATTGGCAAATTTCAAAGGACAACAGAAGGTAACAAAAAGGGCAAAACAGGCTGAAAAGATGAAGTACGAGGGGAAGCTGGCCAAGAATATAATGAAGGATAGTGAAAGCTTCTTTAGGTATGTTAAGAGAAAAAGATTAGTGAAGACAAATGTGGGTCCCTTGAAGGCAGAAACGGGTGAAATTATCATGGGTAACAAGGAAATGGCAGAAGAGTTGAGCAGGTACTTCTGATCTGTCTTCACTAAGGAAGACACAAACAATCGCCTAGATGTACTAGAGGACAGAGGATCTAGGGAGCTACAGAGGAACTGAAAGAAATTTGCATCAGGCAGGAAATAGTATTCAAGTCAAGTCAAGTCAAGTCAATTTTATTTGTATAGCACATTTAAAAACAACCCACGTTGACCAAAGTGCTGTACATCTGATTAGGTACCAATGGAAAAAAAATAAAACATACAGTAGCACGCAAACAGTTCACAGCGCCTCCTCAATGAGCCTCAAACGCTAGGGAGTAGAAATAGGTTTTGAGCCTGGACTTAAAGGAGTCGATGGAGGGGGCAGTTCTGATGGGGAGAGGGATGCTGTTCCACAGTCTAGGAGCTGCAACCGCAAAAGCGCGGTCACCCCTGAGCTTAAGCCTAGACCACGGGATAGTGAGTAGATGACCATCTTCGACCATGCCTGAATTGGTATCAAAGGGCAGAGCGCCGAAAAAAGTGGCAAAGAAGGCAGCCGCGAAGAAGAACCATAAAGGTGAAAAGAAACGTAGAAAAATAAGGAGGCAGAGCTACGGTATTTACATCTACAAAGTGCTGAAGCAGGTACACCCGGATACGGGCATCGCTTCCTCAGCCATGAGTATCATCAACTCTTTCGTCTACGACATCTTCGAGCGCATCGCCTCCGAGGCTTCCCGTCTTATCCGGTACAGCAAACGGCAGACCATCTCCTCTCGGGAGATCCAGTCTTCCATACGCCTTCTATTGCCTGGCGAACTGTCCAAGCACGCTATTTCTGAAGGAACAAAAGCGGTCACCAAATACACCAGCTGCAAATAAAGACCTGCTTCACCACAACACAATCTATTGGGTAGACTCATGGGACTGAAGGCTGATAAATCCCCAGGGCCTGATGGTCTGCATCCCAGGGTACTCAGGGAGGTGGCTCTAGAAATCGTGGACACATTGGTGATCATTTCCCAATGTTCTATAGATTCAGGATCAGTTCCTGTGGATTGGAGGATAGCTAATGTTATCCCACTTTTCAAGAAAGGAGCGAAGGAGAAAATGAGGAATGAGCGACCAATTAGCCTGACATCAGTGGTGGGAAAGATGCTGGAGTCAATTATTAAAGAGGTAATAACGGTGCATTTGGATAGCAGTGAAAGGATTGGTCCAAGTCAGCATGGATTTATGAAAGGGAAATCATGCTTGACTAATCTGGAATTTTTTGAGGATGTGACAAGTAAAATGGATGCAGGGGAGCCAGTGGATGTAGTGACAAGACTGTTAGAAAGCCTTTGATAAGGTCCCACATGGGAGATTGGTGAGCAAAATTAGAGCACACAGTATTGGGGGTAGGGTGTTGACATGGATAGAAAATTGGTTGGCAGACAGGAAACAATGAGTAGGAATAAACAGGTCCGTTTCAGAATGGCAGGGAGTGGCGAGTGGAGTGCCGCAAGGCTCGGTGCTGGGGCCACAATTATTTATAATATATATTAATGATTTAGATAATGGGATTAGAAGTAACACTAGCAAATTTGCAGATGACACAAAGCTGGGTGGCAGTATGAACTGAAAAGAGGGTGTTAAGAGGTTGCAGGGTGACCTGGACAGGTTGAGTGAGTGGGCAGATGCATGGCAGATGCAGTATTATGTAGATAAATGTGAGGTTATCCACTTTGGCGGCAAAAACAAGGAGATAGATTATTATCTCAATGGTGATTAGGTAAAGGGGAAGTGCAACGAGACCTGGGTGTCCTTGTACACCAGTCACTGAAAGTAGACATGCAGGTACAGCAGGCAATGAAGAAAGCTAATGGCATGTTGGCCTTCATAACGAGAGGATTTGAGTATAAGAGTAAAGAGGTCCTTCTGCAGTTGTACGGGGCCCTGGTGAGACCACATCTGGACTATTGTGTGCAATTTTGGTCTCCCAATTTAAGGAAGGACATCCTTGCTATTGAGGCAGTGCAGCGTAGGTTCACGAGGTTAATCCCCGGGATGGCGGGACTGTCATATGAGGAAAGATTGGAAAGACTGGGCTTGTATTCACTGGAGTTTAGAAGGATGAAACGGGATCTGAAAGAAACGTATAAAATTATAAAAGGACTGGACAAGCTAGATGCAGGAAAAATATTCCCAATGTTGGGCGAGTCCAGAACCAGGGGCCACTGTCTAAAAATAAAGGGGAGGCCATTTAAACTGAGGTGAGAAAAAACTTTTTCACCAAGAGCTGTGAATTTGTGGAATTCTCTGCCACAGAGGGCAGTGGAGGCCAAATCACTGGATGAATTTAAAAGAGAGTTAGATAGAGCTCTAGGGGCTAGTGGAATCAAGGGATATGGGGAGAAGGCAGGCACAGGTTACTGATTGTGGATGATCAGCCATGATCACAATGAATTTCAGTGCTGGCTCGAAGGGCCAAATGGCCTCCTCCTGCACCTATTTTCTATGTTTCTGTTTCTAAATGGGAGCATCGGGAAGCAGCTTTAATACAATTTAGTGCAGTTTAGTTTGGTTTAGTTCAGTTTAATTTAGTTTAGTTTAGAGATACAGCGCGGAAACAGGCCCTTCAGCCCACCGAGTCCGCGCCGCCCAGCGATCCTCACACGCTAGCACTATCCTACACATTAGGGACAATTTACAATTTATACCGAAGCCAATTAAGCTACGAGCCTGTACGTGTTTGGAGTGTGGGAGGAAACCGGAGCACCCGGAGAAAACCCACGCACTCACAGCGGGATGTGCAAATTTGTTGGCGCCAAAACATGGCAGCATCTGTGCTCTACATAGGTGTGGCCTGCTGTATGACTTCACCAGGTTGCATGCAAAACACAGTATTTCACTGGTACTAGCTACCTGTGACAATAAAGTATTGTCGAATCATTGAGTCATCACTGAAACTCCGCACGATAGCACCCCCTAGTCAGGATCGATTCCCGGGTCTCTGGCATTGTGAGGCAGCAACTTTACCACCGTGCCACTGTTACTAAAACCGAGCAACATTGTCAGTGGAGGGGAGAGATATAAAAGAATGAAAACGCACACCTCCAGATTTAGAGACAGTTTCTTCCCAGCTGTTATCAGGTAACTGAACCATCCTACCACAACTAGAGAGCAGTCCTGAACTGCTATCTACCTCATTGGAGACCCTTGGACTATCTTTGATCGGACTTTACAGGACTTTATCTTGCACTAAACGTTATGCACGTCATTCCGTTTATCATGTATGGAATGAGCTGCCAGAGGAGGTAAGTGAGGCAGGGACTATTCCAACAGTTGGACAGGTACATGGACAGGACAGGTTTGGAAGGATATGGACCACACGCAGGCAGGTGGGACTAGTGTAGCTGGGACATGTTGGTCGGAGTGGGCAGGTTGGGCCGAAGGGCCTGTTTCCACGCCGTATCACTCTATGACTATGTATCTGTACATTGCGGACGGCTCGATTGTAATCATGTATTGTCTTTCCGCTAACTGGTTAGCACGCAATAAAAGCAGTGCCAATAAACGTGACAATAAACTAAACTCAACTCAACTCAAAAACCAGAGTGCATCGGAAGGAACAGTAGATGCTGGATTAAACCAAAGATAGACACAAAAAGCTGGAGTAACTCAGCGGGACAGGCAACATCTCTGGAGAAAGGGAGTAGGTGATGTTTCGGGTCGGTCTGAAGAAGGGTCTCAACCCGAAACGTCACCTATTTCTTTTCTCCACACATGCCGCCTGACCCGCTGAGTTACTCCAGCATTTTGTGTCAAAAGACCAGAGTCTGAAGAAGGGTCTCGACCCGAAACGTCACCCATTCCTTCTCTCCATAGATGCCGCCTGTCCCGCTGAGTTACTCCAGCTTCAGTTTAAAGCAACATCTGCAGTTTCTTCTTACACGTTTTGTCCGCTCCACTGTGAAATCTCCTCAAGGTATGCCTACTTTGAAGAAGTTTTCCGAGAGAGTTCTGCAACAACCTCTCTCGCTGTGATTTCTCCTGCTCTCTGACTCTACAATCACCTATTAACCAAAGATACTAGAGGAGCAAGATGAACCACTCCGTCGGAATCGCCTATACTGAAGTGTAGTACGCAAAGGAATAGAACGTCCGCCATTTTAGTAAGCAAAACCCGCCGTTCGCTCTGCCTCTCGCAGTGTAATCAGTGTTTTGGGGGAACAGTATGTGTGATGATACCATTAAAATATATCTCATCCATCAATTCACAGATTTTTGTTATTTTTCTTTTAAAATGTTTCTGCAAGTTTCTGCCTACTAAAATGGCGCCGTGACATACTACGGTTTTTAGGGTCGAGTGGTCGATCTTGCTCTGCTCTATTATCTTTGGTTTTAACCCAGACTCGCTACCACAGCCACATGTGGAGTCTGAAGAAGGGTCTCGACCCGAAACGTCACCCATTCCTTCTCTCTAGAGATGCTGCCTGTCGCGCTGAGTTACTCCAGCATTTTGGTACAGTTTTGGTCTCCTAATATGAGGAAAGACATTCTAGCCTTAGAGGGAGTACAGAGAAGGTCCACCAGATTGATCCCTGGGATGGCAGGACTTTCATATGAAGAAAGACTGGATAGACTAGGCTTGTACTCGCTGGAATTTAGAAGACTGAGGGGGGATCTTATAGAAACATATAAAATTCTTAAGGGTTTGGAGAGGCTAGAAGCGGGAAGATTGTTCCCGATGTTGGGGAAGTCCAGAACCAGGGGTCACAGCTTAAGGATAAGGGGGAAGTCTTTTAGGACCGAGATGAGAAAACATTTCTTCACACAGAGTGGTGAGTCTGTGGAATTCTCTGCCACAGAAGGTAGTTGAGGCCAGTTCATTGGCTATATTTAAGAGGGAGTTAGATGTGGCCCTTGTGGCTAAAGGGATCAGGGGGTATGGAGAGAAGGCAGGTACGGGATACTGAGTTGGATGATCAGCCATGATCATATTGAATGGCGGTGCAGGCTCGAAGGGCCGAATGGCCTACTCCTGCACCTATTTTCTATGTTTCTATGTTTGTGTCAAAGATAAGAGCCTGAAGGAGGGTCTCGACCCGAAACGTCACCCATTCCTTCTCTCCATAGATGCCGCCTGACCCGCTGAGTTACTCCAGCTTCTTGTGTCAAAGACCAGAGTTGCTCCCTGTACTAGGCGATTAAAGAACGGTGTTTACAAGAGACCTGGTAGCATTGTGCGTTGTAGCAACACACCTAATTGCCACACTGCTGAGATGCTGATTTAATCTCCGACACTACTGCGCTCCGTGAAGCAGCCACCCTGCTCTGATGAGATTTAAACAGTGATCAAAGTCGTCGCCCCACGGGGCAGCTCCGTAATTTGAAAGGCGGCTCATCCATGGACTGTTCTTACATACCCCCCCAAGGGGCTGCCTCACGACAGCATCAAGAACCAGGAAACAAGTTGTAATGGCTGATTCAAGTTACCCGCATCCCATGTAATGTCATTGTCAGCACCTGAAGGGAACTAAGTGTCTGATTAAGAGAGAGAGCCATGATTTTGCCACTTGGATTCAGAAACAATGGGCGCGTAAAGCCTTGGGCCTTCGGAGAATGGAGGTGAGTGTGGGACTCCACTGTCCAAGCTTGGGCGGCATGGTGGCACAGCGGTAGAGTTGCTGCCTTACAGCGCTTTCCTTTATCATGTGTGGAACGAGCTGCCAGAGGAGGTAGGTGAGGCAGGGACTAACCCCAACGTTTAAGAAACAGTTAGGCAGGTACATGGATAGGACAGGTTTGGAGGGATATGGACCAAACACAGGCAGGTCGGACAAGTGTAGCCGGGACATGTTGGTCGGTGTGCAAGGTTGCCAACTGTCCCATATTAGCCAGGACATCCTGTATTTTAGGCCCGTACGGGACTGCCCTTGTCCCATATTAGGCCCGGGTGGCGCTGTAGGCCCGGATACTGTAGGCCTGAGCACTGTAGGCCTGGGGGCCGCTGTAGGCCCAGACAGTGTAGGCTAACAGAGTGTGTGCAGGGAGCAGGGCTGAGTGTGTTCGCATAACGGAGGTTGCGTAACAACCCGCCTCCCGGGCCGGGCGCCTGTCATTGGTGGAGTGGGAGCACGTGGCCGCTGGCTGGGTGAGGTCACGTGGGGCGCGGATGGTGACATCACCCTTTGTCCCTTATTTGGGAGTGAGATAGTTGGCAACCCTATCGGTGTGGGCAAGTTGGACTGAAGGGTCTGTTTCCATGCTGTGTGACTCTCTGACTATTTATCTGTACACTGTGGATGGCTTAATCTTAATCCTTAATGACACAGGATCTTGTCCTCACTCAACCATAGATAGACACACAGTGCTGGAGTAACGAGGCGGGTCAGGCAGCCACTCTGGAGAGAAGGAATGGGTGACGTTTCGGGTAGAGAGCCTTCTTTAGACAGATGCTGTCCGTCCCGCTGAGTTACTCCAGCATGTTGTGTCTATCTTCAGTTTAAACCAGCATCTGCAGTTCCTTCCTACACTCTCAACCATATATTGGAACCGTGTTCCAAGCATTACGAGATATTATCAACTTCTTCCTGTGTAGCCCTGCCTCTGTTCATCTGTTGTTAACCTTGCCGCGATGGCAGCCTCGCCGCGATGGCAGCCTCGCCGCGATGGCAGCCTTGCCGCGATGGCAGCCTTGCCGCGATGGCATCCTCGCCGCGATGGCAGCCTCGCCGCGATGGCAGCCTCGCCGCGATGGCAGCCTCGCCGCGATGGCAGCCTCGCCGCGATGGCAGCCTCGCCGCGATGGCAGCCTCGCCGCGATGGCAGCCTTGCCGCGATGGCAGCCTCGCCAACCGTCTGTCTGTCCTTTTCGTCCTTTTTTTGTTTTTTTTGGTGTTTTAAAAGTCTGTGTTAATGTTCTCTGGTTTGTTTTATGTGGGGGTGGGGGTGGGGGGGGGAGGGGGATTTTTTTCAATCTCCTACCTTGCCGGAGATGCGATTGTTTTCCGTGTCGTATCTCCAGTTGCTCTGCGGCCTAACATCGTGGAGCTGGCAGCCTTGCCCGGGACTGACTCCTAGCCCCACCGCAGGGTGTGGACTTACCATCGGAGCCTGCGATCCCTTGCCTGGGATCGACGCTCCAACCGCGGCCAGCAGATTTCACCATCGAGGAGCTCGCAGTCTCGGGTTGAGACCGAGGTCGGGAAGCTCCAAGCCGCACGAGGTTCAACAAGCCCCGACCTGGGGTAGATCGCTCGGCGCGGGGGAGCTGAGATTCCCCCTCAATGAGGGAGCTTGATCGCCCTGACGAGGAAGGCCCGATTGCCGGCCAAAGGAGCCAAGATCGTCCCATATCATATCATATATATACAGCCGGAAACAGGCCTTTTCGGCCCAACAAGTCCGTGCCGCCCAGCGATCCCCGCACATTAACACTATCCTACACCCACTAGGGACAATTTTTACATTTACCCAGCCAATTAACCTACATACCTGTACGTCTTTGGAGTGTGGGAGGAAACCGAAGATCTGAGAGAAAACCCACGCAGGTCACGGGGAGAACGTACAAACTCCTTACAGTGCAGCACCCGTAGTCAGGATCAAACCTGAGTCTCCGGCGCTGCATTCGCTGTAAAGCAGCAACTCTACCGCTGCGCTACCGTGCCGCCCATCAACGGAAGGCTCGAGGCCCCCGACCACGGGAGAACAAAGAAGGGAGAGATTGAACTTTTATTCGCCTTCCATCACAGTGAGGAATGTGGAGGAAGATATGGGTGTCCTAGTGCATCAGTCGCTGAAAGGAAGCATGCAGGTACAGCAGGCAGTGAAGAAAGCTAATGGAATGTTGGCCTTCATAACAAGAGGAGTTGAGTATAGGAGCAAAGAGGTCCTTCTGCAGTGTACAGGGCCCTAGTGAGACCGCACCTGGAGTACTGTGTGCAGTTTTGGTCTCCAAATTAGAGGAAGGATATTCTTGCTATTGAGGGCGTGCAGCGTAGGTTTACTAGGTTAATTCCCGGAATGGCGGGACTGTCATATGTTGAAAGACTGGTGCGACTAGGCTTGTATACACTGGAATTTAGAAGGATGAGAGGGGATCTTATCGAAACATATAAGATTATTAAGGGGTTGGACACGTTAGAGGCAGGAAACATGTTCCCAATGTTGGGGGAGTCCAGAACCAGGGGCCACAGTTTAAGAATAAGGGGTGGGCCATTTAGAACGGAGATGAGGAAAAACTTTTTCAGTCAGAGAGTTGTAAATCTGTGGAATTCACTGCCTCAGAAGACAGTGGAGGCCAATTTTCTGAATGCATTCAAGAGAGTGCTAGATCGAGCTATTAAGTATAGAAACATAGAAACATAGAAACATAGAAAATAGGTGCAGGAGTAGGCCATTCGGCCCTTCGAGCCTGCACTGCCATTCAATATGATCATGGCTGATCATCCAGCTCAGTATCCTGTACCTGCCTTCTCTCCATACCCCCTGATCCCTTTAGCCACAAGGGCCACATCTAACTCCCTCTTAAATATAGCCAATGAACTGGCCTGAACTACCTTCTGTGGCAGAGAATTCCACAGACTCACCACTCTCTCTGTGAAGAAATGTTTTCTCAACATCGGGAACAATCTTCCCGCATCTAGCCTCTCCAACCCCTTATAAATGTTATATGTTTCAATAAGATCCCCCCTTGGTCTTCTAAATTCCAGCGAGTATAAGCCTAGTCTATCCAGTCTTTCATCATATAGCGGAGTCAGGGGGTATGGGGAGAAGGCAGGAACGGAGTACTGATTGAGAATGTCCAGCCATGATCACATTGAATGGCGGTGCTGGCTCGAAGGGCCAAATGGCCTACTCCTGCACCTATTGTCTATTATAAATCAAGAGCATTTAATTACCATATGTACCGATAATGGAACAGGCACGGTGGTGCAGCGATAGAGTTGCTGCCTTACAGCACCAGAGATCCAGGTTCGATCCTGCATACGGATGCTGTCTGTACGGAGTTTGTACGTTCTCCCCGCGACCTGCGTGGGTTTTCTCCGGGTGCTCCGGTTTCCTCCCACACTCCAAAGACGTGCAGGTATATGGCTTAATTGGCTTCGGTAAAATTATAAATTATCGCTAGTGTGCGGGGTTCGCTGGTCGGCACGGACCCGGTGGGCCGAAGGGCCTGTTTCCACGCTGTATCTCTACACTAAACTGAACAAAATGAGATTCTTCCTTGCGGCAATATAACAGCACTGTAAACAAAATACACAGAGAAAATATATAGATTTATTTTTAGATTTAGATTTTGAGCTACAGCGCAGAAACAGGCCCTTTGGCCCACCGGGTCCGCGCCGCCCAGCGATCCCCGCACATTAACACTATCCTACACCCACTAGGGACAATTTTTACATTTGCCCAGCCAATTAACCTACATACCTGCACGTCTTTGGAGTGTGGGAGGAAACCGAAGATCTCGGAGAAAACCCACGCAGGTCACGGGGAGAACGTACAAACTCCGTACAGACGGCGCCCGTAGTCGGGATCGAACCCGAGTCTCCGGCGCTGCATTCGCTGTAAGGCAGCAACTCTACCGCTGCGCCACCGTGCAGAGATTTCATAAATTAATAATTTCATAAACAAAGATTTTATAAATTAATAATCACAACACTACTGCAAAGTGGAACACAGTCCTTATTGCAACCAAAGATGGTCCATGGAAGTTGTGTGGCGTTCAAGAGCATGTTGGTTGCTGGGAAGAAGCTGTTCTTCAGTCTGGTGGTCACGGGTTTCAGACTACTATGCTTTTTTCCCAATGGTAGAAGTGAAATGAGAGCGTGGCCAGGGTCTCTGATGATGCCGGCTGCCTTTTCGAGGCAATGCCTCCTGTAGATCCCTTCGATGGTGGGGAGGTCAGTAATCCTGACTGACTGGGCAGTGTCTACCACTCTCTGTAAATCCCTCTGATCCGGGCAGTTCAAGTTGCTGAACTTGACCAGGGCCCTGATGTGACCAACCTACTACCGCCCCAGTGCGCCTGATCCATTGTCGGTACATATGGCCGTCAAACACTCTTCGTTCGACTTGCCATAGAGGGAGTACAGAGAAGGTTCACCAGATTGATTCCTGGGATGGCAGGACTTTCATATGAAGAAAGACTGGATAGACTCGGCTTGTACTCGCTGGAATTTAGAAGATTGAGGGGGGATCTTATAGAAACTTACAAAATTCTTAAGGGGTTGGACGGGCTAGATGCGGGAAGATTGTTCCCGATGTTGGGGAAGTCCAGAACAAGGGGTCACAGTTTAAGGGTAAGGATAAGGTCTCTTTTAGGACCGAGATGAGAAAGGTTTTTTTCACACAGAGAGTGTTGAATCTGTGGAATTCTCTGCCACAGAAGGTAGTTGAGGCCAGTTCATTGACTATATTTAAGAAGGAGTTAGATGTGGCCCTTGTGGCTAAAGGGATCAGGGGGTATGGAGAGAAGGCAGGTACGGGATACTGAGTTGGATGATCAGCCATGATCATATTGAATGGCGGTGCAGGCTCGAAGGGCCGAATGGCCTACTCCTGCACCTATTTTCTATGTTTCTATGTTTCTTTGACTTCTGACTCTTGTTCGGCTGGTGAGGAGATGAAATCTGAAATGGTTTTCAAATGCCGGAATTTGTGGGGTTTTTTCCAATCAAGCATAATTTATTCAATTGCGATACAAAATAATATTCAC